>NW_010332383.1:0-23323 GCF_000700745.2 Antrostomus carolinensis
AACCCTCTCCTAGCAAAAACCAGGACAGCAGGCTGTCCCCATGGGTGCCTGTGAGCCCTTCTTGGGCTCTCCCTGGCTCATTAGGCACCCCACATAGCAAGAAACCCCGACATGTTCCCCTGTGCCCGCAGCAGGGCCAGGCTGTGGGGCCTGTCTGGACTGACAGGACAGTCCTGCTGCTAATGACATCTCTTTCAATAAAGCAGCTCCAGTGATCTTTCCTGTTTCTGTTTATTACTTAAGTAATTTATCAGACAGTGGCAGAAGCAAGGCCTGCTAGGAAAGGAGTCTCTGTCAGATGGCTTCTCTTAGTTTAGTTTTAAACCAAATTTCTGTAAGATTTCTAATGATGTAGAAGGCCTCTATGGAAGAGATTTAAAAGTGCAAAGAATACCTCCATCACATACACAAATCAGAGTGTGAATTATTTTATGAGCTCAGTCAGTTTTAGGTCTGTGTGAAAATACAGCTTTATTTGTGGTGAACTAAACAGCATAAATAACCAAACTAATTCTTCAGGGAGAAGCCTTCAAGGTGCAAGCAAAAGAAGCCTGAGAAAAGAAAAGCCACGCCAATATGGGGTATGTCTTTTCAACATCATCTGTATCTAGAATACAGAAATAAACGTAACTGTGGTGCATCAGGCAAACTTCAAAGAAGGTTTCTCAATAAAGAAAAAAAAAAATAAATTAGTGAACACATACAAGAGGGGATATTTCAGTCTTAACTTCTATCCTTAAAGAACCAACCTCAACACCTTACCATAAATTTAATATAAACATCCCTTCTCCATCTAGATTTAGGAGGACACTGGAGAACTTTCTCTCAGCTTCTCTAGTGCTAAAAAAATTAATTTCCAAGATGTACTGGAAATTAATCTCTTCCATAGATTTCCTTTCCACCTCCTGCATTCAGTATACTGAGGTAGCAATGTCCTTTGGTGGCCAGATTTGCCAGATCTCAGTGCTGAAGGCTGCCCGGCTTGCACTGGCTGACCTGCCGACAGCTGCACTTTGAATTGCTTTAGCTGTAACTGCAGTTTTTCTTCTGACCAGGTGCTTGTGGCTAATTGGTTTATTTTGCTTATGGCTGCATGGTACCACTGTAGTTTGTGGCTGCACAATAGAGATGCAGTGGGAGAAATACCACTCTGGTGGGACAGCAGAAGCTCTGGGATGTGCAGATGAGGGGAATGGGTTAAGAGAGTTCCAGCACTGGGTGACAGGAAACGGGGCACAGGTTTGGCACTGGAGACCCCACAGCTATAAACAACTCACCAGTGTCAGCTAAAGAAATATAGGCCTGGAGCTGGACAAAACTGGTTTTTGGGGGAACAAAAAGAACAAGAAACCCACTATCTAGTATATGCAAAAGGCTCTATACTTGGCAAATTCAGATCTGATGTGGAGCTCAGACCAATTAAGAAAGAGCAAAGATGTAAAAGCATGTTAGCTAACACGTCGAAATGAACCCAAATAGATTCTAGAGTGAGGAAGAAGAAACCATCAACATGAACAGCAAATCCCTTCTGGTGAAGGACTACAGACACCAACAAGTCCCCATTATCCCCTCAGCTCCCATACCTGAGCAAAAGCAGCAGCCGTCAGACTCAGATGAGCCAAGGAAGGGGGAGCGTTACACCAGGAAAAGGAGTAGAAACGAAGAGGTGTGTGTGTCACCATTTTAGATGTATTATTATTATTATTATAGCTGAAACTTTTTCTGCATAGACATATTCTTTCTTTTTCTGTAATAGGTATATCTGAAGTAATAATGACTCGGATTAGACTGTTAAGGTTTCAATTATACTAACAATAAATTTCTGTCTCTCTATATAAGTTGTTTCCTCTTTGCCCCTTAAAAAAAGATACTGAGCTTAGCAACCAGCTTCACTAGCTTTAAATTAAGCCCTAAAAATGTTACTTGTTAGCTGTCCTGAAACAGTATCTCTTCCTTGTTAGTTTAATATGAAAGACTAAATATAGTCTTATAACTTTTAACCTAAAACTGATATCAGCTGAAGTTTCATCTGCTGTTCACAAAACTGAAAGGAAATTGAGAAATCAGATTTTTGGGTTGCATAAGCAGGCTTTGCTTTTTGGTTGTGGGGAAAAAGTGGAGCCCTGATTTCAGACTCCGGTTGTGGGACATGTAGCTTCCCTGAAAATCTGAGGTCTGGAATGATAGTAGCACACATAAGGGTAAAATCTTGCTCATGCTGAAATTATTGGGTATTTTGCCACTCACCAAAGGAAAATTTATCCAAAATAAACTCTTCACCCAAAGATCAGAAAGAGATCAGAATGGGTCACAGCCGTCTGCTCAAGCTTGAGCCCACTGTTGTGACTAGGCATCACTATTGTTCCCCATGCACTGCTGGAAGTGAAAGTACGGACACAGTCCACGAAAGTATTACAGCAACATGCAGAAAGCTTGAGCTGCTGACTGTGGGATTTTCCAGCTGCAGTATGGAGGCACACATGGGAGCATTAGATCAGCTGATGCTATAAAGCACATTATAAAAAGAAAAGCAAAAAAACCCAAATAAACAAAAAGCCCAGCCAACCAAACAGAAAACTGAAAAAACCCACACCAAGATGAACATACCACGTGCATCTGTGATTAAGGAAAATGAGTTTTGGTGCTCCAAAATAACATTATTAGAGTTAGGACTAACTGGAATGACTGGAAGAGAAAGTGTAGATAGCTGTATCACAGCAGAAAAAAATCCACTAGGTATGTATGTATACCTATACATCTCATTAATTTCCTTCAGATTGTGTGATATGCAGGATTAACTTTGATTTAATTACTTTTCAGGTTAAAACATGTATACATGAGTACATGTACATGAGGATACTTCGTAATTGTTGACCGTAAACATAATATTTTGGTTCCCAAAATATATGGGCAAGGTTTTTGTCCTATTTCAGTCAAGTTATATCATGTAAAGATGTAAGTCTATAAACCAAGAATGAAGGGAACATTAATAACCTCCTCAAACTAGGTACGCTTCATAAACCCAGGAAATTTCTCATGCTGTTCTGGGGATAACTGGTGATTTTGGATGCCCAAAATATGTGGCTCCATACAATACTCTCCTGACTTCTGCTCAAGCACACACGTGTCCAGCGTTACTTTCATTGCTTTGTCACATTAGCCTCTGGATTTGTGTGCTTATGCACATAGAGTATGGACTCCATCTATCCTCCTCAGCTTTTCTGAGAAATTAAATGTCTGGGTCTGAATTATTCACTAATGGATCATTTTACAGTCTGTTGAAAGACACAGTTATTTCCAGAGGGCAAGTCCTCTTCCTCTAAGATAGATCTTTAAGACAAATCATCCTCTACAAATGCCTGCTTCTCTTAACTGGGCTTTGAAGGTGACCAGCTCAGATTGAGATGTCTAAAAGTTTGCTTACTTAAGCCTAAACAAGATGAATCACTCTCAGAGTCTGTACCTGGAGGCACGTAGTGTTTGTTTGTCAGTTCTTGCCTGTATCTAATCATGAGATCGTAAAACAATATCATGTGCTGTGTACAACTGTAAAGATTGCAGTGGATTTGGCTGTTTGGCATTCTGTATCTATTCAGTTTTGAATTTTATAGACTGACTCTTGAAGTCAAATAATGATTTTGGAAACTAAAACTTTTTTTTCTCCCACAGAGAAGACTCCTGTTCTGAATTATTTTTCATGACAAAACTACCACTTTTCTGTGAAAATTTTCTAATTTATTGAAAAATGTTTGTGTAATAATTACAAGAAAATATGTTGCAGTTGGAATAATATTAATATTAAAAACCTCTCCAATATCCCCCACAGTTCAAGAAGGACAGGGAACTGCTTGAGAGAGTCTAGCACAGAGCCACCAAGGTGATTAAGGGAGTGGAGCATCTCCCTTCTGAGGAAAGGCTGAGAGAGCTGGGTCTCTTTAGCTTGGAGGAGACTGAGGGGAGACCTAATTAATGTTTATAAATATGTTAAGGGCAAATGTCACGAGGATGGAGCCAGGATCTTCTCAGTGATGCCCAATGGTAAGACAAGGGGCAAAGGTTGCAAGCTGGAACACAGGAGGTTCCGCTTAAACTTGAGAAGAAACTTCTTTATGGTGAGGGTGACAGAGCACTGGAACAGGCTGCCCAGGGAGGTTGTGGAGTCTCCTTCTCTGGAGATGTTCAAGACGCACCTGGACGCCTTCCTGTGTAATCTCGTTTAGGTTCCTGCTCCGGCAGGGGGATTGGACTAGATGATCTTTCGAGGTCCCTTCCAATCCCTAACATTCTGTGATTCTGTGTGATTCTGTGATCTGAACCTTTCAGTGGAAAATAGATCTCTCTGATCAACAGGGAAAATAGATCCCTATGATCAATCACAGTCTTTAATGATTATTTTGTTTTCCATTGATGTTTTTAATTGCCTTTTAGTTTTTATATTAACATGAATGCTTTCATAATTAAAAAAATCTAATTAGCTGTGCTATGAAAGCAAAGAAGAGACTCAAACCTTTGCAAATTGTCATTCTAATAACATTTTATTAGCATGTTTTTAACATTCATTCATTTTTGACAAATTTACCATGAAGTCTGTGTTATACCATTTGTATCAGCCACAGGATGATTCCCATCGCTAAGCTACATGTTATAAGATTATCTTTAAATGCAACAGTAAGCTTAACATAGTTGAAAAACACCACAATCTCTGGTTGGGAAGCTCATTTTATGGAGTAATTCAGGACAGGGGAGCTGAGTTTAGGAATACGTTTGGGATTGCTACTTCCTTGCCAGATGGAAAACCTCAGGGGCGACAGGTTTGGTCCCCAGGGGGAAGGATGCCAGCCCCTCTGACAGCCCATCCACCCCACACCAACTGAAGGAGATTACAGCTTCCGCCCTTCCGCTGGAGGAAAGGTTGTTGAAGCAATAAATGGAGGAAGAAATACCAGGGCTGTGTTCGTGCACAATGGGAAGGCAATGAGCAATGTTAGGAGCTTCTGCAGAGAACAGCCTGTCAGAGGTGAGGGGCTGTTGCAGCTCCACACACCTCCCCAGGTCCGGCCAGCAGCCAGGCAGAGCGGGTGAGCCCAGCAGACACGTGCATACACATAGATACAACACACATACACATACATGTACAAACACAGACAGCCACACAGATCAGCATGGACTGAAACGCTCTGCACTCGTGCAGACAGAGAGCACCAATGGCCTCATCCTGTTCCTCTCTCTGGTTGCTCAGGATGAAAACCCATCAGGGGAAGATTTATATATGCAGGGATCCCTCCAGTACTCAGACCTACACAGACACACAGGCACATGAAGAAGCCTGTCCAGAGAAGGGCAACGAAGCTGGTGAAGGGGCTGGAGCACGAGCCTTATGAGGAGCGGCTGAGGGAACTGGGGTTGTTTAGTCTAGAGAAGAGGAGGCTGAGGGGTGATCTAATTGCTGTCTGCAATGTCCTGAGAGAAGGTTGTAGCAAAGCAGGTAAGTGCCTTTTCTCCCAGGTAACTAGTGATAGAACAAGAGGCAATGGCCTTAAGTTACACCACAGGAGGTACAGATTGGATGTCAGAAAGTACTTCTTCACTGAAAGGGTTATCAGGCAACGGAATGGGCTGCCTACAGAGGTGGCTGAGTCATCATCCCTGGAGTTGTTTAAAAGATGGCTAGATGGGGTGCTCAGAGATATGGTTTAGTAGTGGACAGGTATGTCTGGACTCTATGATCTCAGAGGTCTTTTCCAATCAGGAGATTCTATGATTCTATATGCACTATGGATCCTTTCAGTAACAGGCCTAGATACCCAGTGCACCCAGCAGCTGGTCTCTGGCTCCCCTGGTTGCCCTCTTGCCTCATGCCCAGACACACACACACACACACACACACACGTGTGAACTGGTCTTACTGGTAGCTGGTCCAGATTTAGCACTTAGATGTAGTCAACTCCCAGAACCCACTCTCTCTCTGGTAACCAAGTTGAGCCCCATGGTCCCTCTAGTAGCCAATGCACAGACCCTCTGGTCTCTCCAGTATCCAACTTAGACCCATGGCTGCTCCTATACTTGGCTCCCAGGTGTTTACCCGGCCCACTGGCTAGTCCAGCTTGATGTTTGCTAGCAACACAAACAGCCCCATGTGCTCTACTTGTGGCTGCACAGACACATTATCCCTCTGATCCATGGTCCTGCCTCAGTTGCTGGGAATCAGTCCCCCCATACACACACTTGCACACAGAATAGAGTGCACCTCACCAAGGAAAATAGTCAGAAATTGGGTTTAATAAGGAGAAAGGACAGACTCCATGGACCAGTCCCTGCTGACCTCCAACTAGCCCAATTTATTCCTTTTCCCTCTACTTTCCCATATTTGTTCCTCCCCAACCATGACCCCTCCCTTTCCTGCCTTTGGTTCCTCCCCTGAATATCCCATAATAAATCTTGCACAGTCCCCAGATGTTTTTCTCCTGAACCTCATGAGTGCCATCCCACCACAGGCAGTGCCTACCTCAGTCTGTAAGAGGCTCTGGAGAGCCTCTCTCTGGCCACATAATGATGGATGTCCCCCAGACCATGGGACTGGTCATCTCTTGTGGTAGCCTGGGGAGGGGTGGGGACCAGAGCACCTTTCTCTGGTGAGGTTATTGCCCCATCCCCTGCCTGCCCATGTGCCTCTGTGTATGGGAAGATGAGCCTTTAATCACATAAGCCAGCAAACACATACCAAATTAATTCCAGATAAGTGAAAGCACTCAGAGCAACTCTCCAAAGAAGCAGGAGGCACTGACACTGTGGCATGGTACCTACTTCACTAAGCAGGGAGACGTTTGGTTAATAGAGACACATACACTAGAGTAAGGGTGGCAGAGAAGTTCCTTCCCCTCTTTTTCCTCATTTTTTTCTTCTTCTTATTTCCTCCTTTTTTAATTCTGCCTTTTCATGTCCAAAACCTGTATTTTTTTCCTTCCTTGCTGTTGCTGCCCTTCCAAACCAACATAACTGAGGCTAGCTCTTGGACTTCAGTCCCTCCTGTACCTGTTAGCAGGGGTCAATGTGACCAAATGCAGACAGTGTAAGTCCAAGTGCCACGTGCATCTTGGGGCCACACAGTTTCTCGTAGTATCCAGTCATGTCTACAAAGTTACTTGACAGTAGTGGGAAACTAAGGATTAAAAAAGGTGCAGTACCTGGTACTAAACCCATCTAGAAAGTGGACACATGCATTTGTGGGTTTCTACAGCTCAAAACATCTCTCAACTGGTCCCTGGGCTGCAAACTCACCTGCAGCTGGAGGGCATTAGTTGTGCCACTGGGGCCTTTCTTCTGCTGTATTTTTGTCCAAAAGTTGTTTTGTTTTGTTTTGTTTTCTCAAAGGCCTTTTCCAATAAGAATCAAAGTATAGTAAGTTGGGACAACTGAGAAACTCACTTCCAGAGTGCACTCTTGCTGTGGACAGAAACATGGCAGCAGATGTACCTTCAATCAGATTAAATAAAAGCGGAAGGTGGCCTCTAATTTTAAACAGAAAAAAATATATAGAGAGAGCATGGCATTGAGCACATGACATTTGCCTGTGTAAGGCAAAAGTAGCCAAACTTGGTCCAGTCTCACCCACACTGCCTTCCCAAAGCAGGCTCTGGAGCCAAGCATCCACAGAAGTACGCTCACATTTTGTTTTGAGGAGATCTAATAGGTTCATGCCAGATGAGTCTGAGACAGAACTAATACGCATGATTAAAGGACAGGAAATGAACTGGAGAGTTAAGTTATTTGACAGCATAGATGTACCTGATGGACTTCATACTGTCTGGGAAAAAAATTACTTATTGACCTACATACACAATCTCATATCTTTTGGAGAGCTAGTCCTAGTATAGTATGTCTTTTTTGTTGTTGTTTTTGCTTTTTTACTTTGAAAGTAGAGGTATTTAATCTTGTGTATTTATTAAGCAACTATTACAGCAATTTTAGTGCAATTACAATTAGTTATGGATTCCATATTAGTTTATAAACAAGGAGTGGTATTTGTAAAAGCAGCATACTTTAGGCACCCTGAACTAACTGAAAAATTGTAGACCTTGCCTATTATGAAGGCATGCAGGAAAGTTAATCAAATAAAGGTGGAATGTAAGTATGCCTAAACTGCAGGTTGATAAGCGCCATATGGGTGCTCTTATGCAGGAATAAAATGGCTTTCATTTTCTGTAGCTTAATTCTGTTTAAATTGCTGCAAACTCCGGCCTCTTTATTCTGAGTGAAAACACATGTCCGAGGAGTTTAACACGCTTGAATCTATGCCTGTTAACTTCACCACTTGATTATCCATAGCTTTCCCAAGTCTCCCCACCCAAACTTGCCATTAAAACAAGTTACTGCTCCTACTTCTAAGCAAAGTGACTAAGCAAGCATAGCAGCGTGCGCCATGCCAGCTGCATGTCAGCCTTGTGGAGCTCTTTTCATGGGCGTTTTCCCCTACGTTTGCATGTGTTTGAAGAAGGTAGACTTGCAAAGACAGAAAGAAAACTAATTGGAAGAGTTCAAAGAAATCTGGCCCCTTTCTATGCACCTTTTCTGAATTTGTCCCAAGGGCACTTGGGGGACACATATCCCAAGAGAAAGAAGGGACTTGCTTCTTTCTCTTACATGAAAAAGATGCAAGAATGGCAATTTTGGTACATTAAAAAAGCCCACGCAGACTCAAAAGGATGTCAAGCTTTAGTCAGAGTGCTGCTTTCCAGCCCTCACCTCTACCAAATTCCTCAGGAAGACAAGCTACAAGTTGTTCTGTTGCACCTTACCTACAAAATGTCCTTCAACATTCAGAGGAGAAATACTCCTTGATAAACTGTTTCTGATTTAATTTTAATGTTTAGCATTGTGTCATATTTCTTACTGTTTAAAAATAAGGGAAGTAATAAAGAGGAAAAAAAAAAAAAAAAAAGAACAGCAATAAATGCAAACTGATTCATAGCTGAGGTACCAGCTTATTGCCCAAACTGTCTGGCATGCGTTTGATGTACGGGATGATGAGAGAAATCTCATAACAGCTATTTCATTTGTGCTCTCCTAAATAGGGCAAGAATATTCAGGGGATGTGCATCACTGCTAAATAATTCACTCACTGTAGGTGTTGCTCTATGGAGCACGAAGGTAATACTGCCTTGATCTATTTTGGTACAGACTGACATCAGCCGTGGTTTCCTACCTGTGGCAGGAGTGCCACTGGCATCACACAAACCACTTCCAAGGCCCTAGCCGGGCAGCCTCCCCCTTCCTATATGGATGCTAATTTGAATTGCTCAGGAACCACCTGTTGCAAGGCTGTTATTAGCCGCTGTTTATGTAGGCATCCTCCCCATGGCTCAGCTCAGGTCATTACTGCCTGCGTGTCCTGATGGGTCCCAGCCACTGCCATTGCTGACCTTATTTTCAGGCAGGAACAGGTTGAGAGATGGAGGAGGTGGAAGGATGGGCTGTGAGGCTGATGCCCCAGTGTGAGAGCATGTGGTAGGAGAAGATACAGACAGCAGGGGTAGAGCCAATATTCAGTATCGTCATCAGTGATGCCTATCCAATCTGGATGTGAGCTGCCCTACCCTATAGCAGTGATTTCAGATTGCCTTTCAGTGACTGTTTAGAAAATATTTTAGAGGTGAATGATAAAATCTATACCTCTGTATGACTCTTCTTGCCACACAGCCCCATATTTTCATTGTCTTTAAGGAAGCTAAAGACACTTCTTCACTGTGAGGGTGGTCAGACACTGGAACAGGTTGCCCAGAGAAGCTGCAGATGCCCCCTCCCTGGAAGTGTTTAAGGCCAGGCTGGATGAGGCTTTGAGCAACCTGGTCTAGTGGAAGGTGTCCCTGCTGATGGCAGGGGGGTTGGAACTAGATGATCTTTAAGGTCCCTTCCAACCCAAACCATTCTATGATTCTATGATTCTAAGTTTTACATTCACGAGGTAACCTAGAGGGGAAAAAAATCCAAACCTCCCTCCTTTGGATGGAAAAGCCTAAGCTCCATGGATACTGTTGCTATAATATATCTTCATAACTCTGTCACTGGACTCCAGGTTCCCTATGAAAACAGACTTTTGATGAGAAAATCTGGCTTTTTTGGAAGATCTAGAATTATATCAAGAAAATTGAAGAATATTAGAATCATATCAAGAATTATTGGATATTAGAATTATATAAAGAAAAGCACAAAGCTGTCACTTTTGCTAAATAATCCCCTAGGTTTCATTACTAAAACTTGCATCTCATAGTAAGTTTAGATTATTTAATATGAACACATAAAACTTAAACTGTGCCAAGGTGTTGTGGGTGACCTCAATCTCAACTTCTAAGGAATAGCAAATATACACAGAACTTATGCAGGAAAGCAAGCACCCACTTTCTGAACATTTTGTGATCAAGAGCCTAGGAGAGAAGATAAAAATGTAAAAAAGAGAGGGGAGCTGAGACAGAGCATGAGAGTTAAAAATATTTGCCGTGATATCAAATATTTGGAAAAAGTAAAGACCTGTGAGAGTTCAGAAGTGTTGCATATCTTATTTCTTTATTTTTAGATTTCTTTACACTTCTGAGGATCAGGAAAACTTATGAAAGCTAAGACTACTTGAAAACATACTTACTAGCTACTTAATGCATACTTGCTGCATACTCTGACTGATGTACTGGTCAAATGGATACACTTAATTTGTGAGGGATTAAAAATTTTAGGGGAGCCCTAAGTGATTACATCTGAATTTCACCCTGAGTTGAGGCAACTGCATATACCTCCCTCCCCACTCCTGCTTCCTCTTGCAGCACAGAGACATGGATGGGGCAGGAGGCCTGCAAAAGCGTGGAGCAGTCAGGCTGCAGAGACATCCCTGTAGCTGCAGACCGGACCGTCAATGACAGGGCTGAATAATTTACAGCTGCACTCTCCCCCCAGCCCCATGCACAGGAGGGGTGGGTTGCAAAGACCTTCACGAGCGTGGTGGAAGGCTGAGGGCTCCTGTGTGACATCCCCCACCGATGCAAGCTGGCCACCTGGATGCCACATTGGGTCCAGCTTCAAAGAGAGAGGCAGAGGAGGGGGGATTGTTCCCACACCCCGTGCTGTGGGGGCTTTCTGTCCTGAGCATGCTGGGGGGCAGCAGCTTCCCCCCATTGCTCATCCTCCAGTAAGTTGAGGCATCCTCCTGGGTATATCAGCATTTCATTGAGTTTCTCACAATACCAAATCCAGTGAGATAAAAATCTCAGGAGTGTTGTGGGGCAGCCTTTTGGGAATGTCTCTGGGAGTTACAGGCTTTCTTTTTGAAATGTCCAAAAGAGAAAAGAGTCTTGTGGTCATGAGGCTGGGAGCCAGGACTTCAAGCTGCCAGCTGTGTGTGCCACACAGGTTGATCGGCCTTTGTGTGCTGTGTTTTCCACCTCCGCAAGAAGAGGTTTATAAATATTTCAGAGGAACATTATACATTTTCGTGTATTAATACTCATACTGCCTGAGAACGCTGAATGAGAGATGCTAAATAAATACGAAGGCAGTGACAAGTGGTTATGTCAAGCACCAGGACAAATAGAATCATAGAATCATAGAATGATTTGGGTTGGAAGACACCTTCAAAGGTCATCTAGCCCAAGCCCTGTGCAATGAACAGGGACATCTTCAACCAGATCAGGTTGCTCAGAGCCCCGTCCAGCCTGAGCTTGAAGGTTTCCAGGGATGGGGCTTCTACCACCTCTCTGGGCAACCTGTTCTAGTGTTTCATCAAATAGAGTGGAAAAGTTTTTAAAGGGTACCCCTAAATATGCACATGTGTGTGCATGCAGGAAAAGAAAATCTAGACTTTATCAAGACATTGATGTAATTCTCAAGACTTGGTGGGAATTAACAGAGTTATCCATATGAATACCATGAAGCAATAAAGACTGGAAACAGTTAAATGAGTCTGCCTGCTCCATTCTGTGGCAGAAACGTAAACTACATGCTCTCTGCATTCAAATGTCACGTTAAAAGATTTGGTGCATAAATTTGGGTACGTAGCTGCAGAAAAATACTTCTGGAGTACTGGAATGTTAATTCACTGGTCAATCCTTCCCCAACATAGCATTTTAAAAAAAATTAACATTCCCCCAGTATCAACTTCCTATTGAATATGTAATTGACAAATGCTATTTTTTTTACACTCATACTCTTGTATGAGTGCCTTGAATTGGGTGCAAATCTACACAATCCTTTTTTAAAGTCTGACATAATTTTCTCTAATGTTTTGAGCTCCCCTAAGTAGCCACTTGACTGCAAATTATAACACACTTGACTGTTCATATATAAAAGGTAAATAGCTTGAGATAGTTTGAAGCTTTATTCAAAGTGTAAGGAGTGCACACATCAGATTAATATCAGTGGAAAAATAATCTTTGAAAAAATCCAGTGTTTTCTTATAATGAATTTTCTCTTTCCTCTTTTTACTCTCTGAAAACAAAATAAGATAATAGTAAATAGCATTATGGTTATACCACTGTATTTGCACGGTGTTTCGATATGTGATTTTCTGTTGCAGTTGTTACTTTAGAAAGAGCTGATGTGACTGACAGAGACTTCTGACGCATTATGACGAAACCAACTAATTGACTTTTAGAAGAAAAAGAGCAGAACAATTTATCCTAGTACCATATATCTTTTTCTGGGAAGAAAGGTCATGATGACAAAGTAACAAAACTGAAAAATGATACAACTTTCAAAAACATGAAAAAACCCCATTGCTCTTCTCTTTGACAAGCTTGTGACAAAGATGAGACTAAATCAAACCTCCAGATACTCGATATTAATAGGCGGTGATGAACGATGAGGTTCCTGCTCTCTCCTCACGTAAGGGTGTTCTGGGGAAAGCAACACTACTGAAGTTGATAACACTGAATTCCATCTTCCATACATTTAATACTCACTTGCTTAATGCTTTGAAGTTAATTGAGTTATTCTGGAGTTAATTGGGTTTAACTCAGAGGAAAACTGGACCTACTAGAACGAGCACTAACACAAAAGGTGTTTGGAAGCAGGCCTGCGTTGCTGGGCAGAGAGATTAACGGCGCAGAGGAAAAGGACCTCTTAGGAAGAAAGAAAGAAAGACAGGAGGGTGGGTGATGCAGAGGAAACTTGCCACTCTTTTGAATTGGCAGCTGTCACATGCTGTGATGGGGAGGTACACAGCACCACTCTCCACTGGTTCCAATCAAATATCTCCTTGCTTCTTTGTCACAAAAGTGATGTGTATGAGGTAGGATGAACAAAAGGGAACTATCAAAGTGGTTAGCACAAGTCTGAGCACATGTGAGATAATGGTTACAGAGATCAGAATTAGCTAGTCATATCCAATGCCTTGAATTTATACATGCAACTGCACTAAAAAAAAAAAATAATAAATGCAGAAAATAAATTTTATTGCACGTTGTTTAAAAATCTCTCTCCAAGTTAAGAGATTACATCAATTCTAGCTTCTCACAGTAACACTGGATCAGTTGGTCAAAATTATTTTTGTGATCTCAAACCAAGAATGATGCCACCAGCTATGCCCTTAATTCCTTCCATGGTTACTGTGTGCATTTGCATGGTAATTACATTTACAGTACAGTATGCAAGCCCATATAAAGTGCCCCAAATAAAATTCATCCTTAAGACTTTTATATCCTTCAAATACATGCATATTAACCAGCAAGGTTTTATCCTTCACATACTGACTCATTTCCTTCTTCAGTAAATGAACACTGTAACCTATTAAGTTTCTCCATGATTATTGGCATCTATAAGAAAGATTTCTTGCACTAACAATAAGACGAGTGCTATGGAAATGGGGATACATTTGTGTCACTTTACATATTTGTGAAGAATTTAGCCTGTAATTACTGGAGCAGGTGATGGTAATTTTCTGCAGAAGGATGTCAGATGTAAAACCTGCTCAACATTTTCCCCTGTTGAGCTGTTACTTTTTCTTTCCTGGCCTGAAAGGAAAAAATGTGTGATCGGTAATTTTTCCAATGCATCACATCAAGTTCATCTTAGATTCATTGCTAGCACTGCCAGTAGGGAGTACATTTCCTCTTGATAAGAACTATGGGCAAAGGCCATACTTTTGGTTGTCTAAAGCATATTACATGCTCTTGCTTGGCAGATACTGCTACTGGCTGCCAAATCTCTTTCATCAAAACAAAGATGCATTATGGTCATTCAGGCCATGATGACCATTCAAGTCATCCTAAAATTATCTCTGAATGCTGGAGAATCTCTTGTACCGTCTTTTTTACAGACTTTGCCTGTGGAATTACACAGGCAGCCTTCCTCTTCTGTTTGACACCAGAGTATAACTGCTAGCGTGCTATAGCTGCAGACTGGATCAATGTACCTGTAGTGTGAAGGTCACGCACAGTGGGTGGATATAAAATAAGGGGGGGTTAGTGTGCAAGCAAGGACTACAAAGGCTTTTGTCCCTCCCAGCATCACTGGCTGGCACAGCATGTCACCCATGTCAAATGATCAGATCTGCTCAGGTGGCCATGGAGCTTCTGTATGTAGACTGCACATGGTCCTGAAATGTTACCTTCAGATAAGCGTTGCAGGGAGGTTGTTTAGCTATGGAATCATCATGGACTTTTCACTGCTAATGGGTTTTCCAGTAGTCAGGACTGACAGAAAAATATTTTTCTTCTGGGGATGGTAGAAGACCCAGTCCACAGCTGCTATATGCCAACTTGTTTCTGATCATTGTTGAATTCCAGAGTAGACAGATGCAATCCAGTCAACTTAGAAATAACTGCAGCTATGGAGAGGAAAAAGTAAAATTCAGGCTGGTTTGAGAGACAGCAGCTGTCCTGCAAAGAAAGGAAAAATGTCCAAATAAATCATTGCGGTGCCTCCAGACTCTGGCTTGACCTTCAGCAGTCCCAACAGACTAATTCCAGAGTATTTGCAAGATGACTTATTTCTAAAAAGCCATATGACCACATTTGCACAATAGGAATTTGCATCAGTGTAATGCATTATGCAAGCTCCAATACGAACCTGCACACAGATGCAAGGCAGGTCCTAAATTTGATGCAGTTCCATTTTGGGTATGCAACCATATACACTGCAGCAGTGCAAACATTAATATGCACCTATGCTATATACCTGCAGCTGAAAAGTTGTTTGAACAAATCTGGATATGGCAGTGCAAAGTTCTCCAGAGTTGTTCAACATCATGAAAGGAAAGGGGATTCCCTCCTTCGAGAGGCTGGAAGAGCCACAGATATTGATGCTCCCTGGCTAAAATGCAGGACTTCTCTCTTTCATGGCTTTCCCGCTGTAATAGCTTTAATAATAATAATTAAACTAGATGAATTATGTGCCTTCTCCTCCTGCTTGTGTTGAGCAAGAAGAGAACCAAAGATCGATATTAATTAGATTATGTAGTACACTCATTTAATTCTCTAAAATGCTCAGAATACTACAGAGAAGAGCACAATGGAAATGCCTCGGAATATTAGATTAGATAGCTGTGATACCCGGCTGTCACTGGGATTAATAGAGTTTTTAAAATTGGAATGGTAAGAGGAATCTGAAATGAGTCCATGGCTTGCATTTTTGCTGACTAATTATTAAAACAGTAATTGAGAGTTTTGCCAAAGTTCCTGATCTTTGACTTCCTAGTGCTCATCCTTGCCAGCTACAGAAACAAAAGCTCCAGGAGTTCGCAGGGCTGGGGCAGCACTCATAATTAACATTAGGCTGTCTGGGTAGGGGGATGACCAACTTTCAGGTGGGACTTTGAGGCTGTGAAGCTAGAAGGAGATAACAAATGAAAGAAAATGGTTTCAGTTTTACTATGGTCTTGACTATTTGTCCTCATTCTTCTACTTTGTCAAGCACCGGTATGTAGGGGTACCTCGTGGGAAACTTGTGATACTTTCAGTTGGTTATAAACCATTCCTTGAGACTGTGCTTAGATCACCTCCTCAGGTCATCTCTGGGGCACCCTGAGGTTCTCTTTTGAGATTTATGACACCTCCAGGATATCCTTGATTGTTGGTTGCCAAAGTATAGGGATTGGGCAACCAGCTGGAGACCGTCCAGGCCCCTGTCCAGCCCTGGCTTCACTGCTATGGGGAATGGATACTGTCTGCTCTAATCTGATGTTGACACTCAAGTCAGAGCACTGCAGAGCATGAACATAGACCTAGAAAGCAGTGCCAGAGCCTGTGGTATGAATGTAGGCTCTGTCCTTATGTCCTCAGCAGTAAATATATCAAGGTCTTGGAATATTTCCAGGCATGACAATGCTTGTGCTACCAAACTGCTAAAATATTCTCTGGCACAGCTTTGGGCTATGCCAGCTAACACCTCCCAAACAAGTCCCAAGCACTGTTTGGGTGTTAACATGGCCAAGGACTATTCAAAAGATGCAGGCTGCATACAGCTGCTTGTTTTTGGAGGTAAGGGCTATTTAATGCTATGGACATGAGCCATTCTGTAGTAGCCGAGACCAATGCTAGAGAATGAGCCAGGCATGTTCAATTAATTAGCTCTAGTCCACCAAGGAACAAGAAAAAAAACAGCAAAAGAGCTCTTGTTTAGCACTTGATCTGAGTATGCTTTGTGAGAAGCTTTCTTGCTTCTCTGATTAATTGATGTTATTTTGACTCCTTCTCTGTGGCTTAATTAAAAAAAGTCACTTTAAGTATTTCAAATCCACTCTGACCAATCTACTTGCCTTCTTAAAATCCTTTTCTTCTAAAATCTGTCCATGTTTTGGATATCTTGGCTTTGATGGTAATATAATAACATCTTCTCCTTTATTTCCTCCCAATTTCAACACTCTTCCATATTGTCCCACTTCATTGCTTTCTCACTCTTTTTAACCCTCCCCACCCTTAATTCCAATTGTACCTACAGATTGATCCACACATCCATTTGCTTTCATCTTCTCTTAGGCTCCTTGTTTTTCCCAATTTCTTGTAACATTTTATTCCGATTATTGTATTGCTTCCTGTAATGTATTGCCTGTCATTCTACTTCACTCCTTTTATAATGCCACCTTTTCACCTTGATCCATCATTTCTTTCTATGTTGATATTTTTTCTTAATTATTACAATTCTTTGATACTATAAAAGTTCCTTTCATGGCAAAAATATTCCTCATACTTCCCTTTCATAAAACAATATTCCTTTGCCTTACCCTTGTTTCTTATGCTTTAACCAGGTTCAGCTGTAAACAGCAGTACAAAAACATTAATGACATGGTGGTATAGAAAAGTCCGAACTATGGCATTGCTGTGATATCTGAACCCTTTGCCTATTTAAGTAAGTCTAACATGTACTCTAGTTAATATTGATCTGCAGGCATCCTTTTGATTTGACCATCAGCCTCCTTAAATTCCCTTTGATTTGAAAATGACATCATAAGAGCATACCTTTAGGTCTATGCACAATCCTGACACAGCTCCAGGGAGAATGCGGGGATTGAGAAGGACAATTCATAGGAGTAGGACCTTAGGTCACAAATTTCTTAAGCTGTAAACACGAAGCTTCATGTAAATGTATGAAATTTCAAATAACTTCTAATTGTGGCAATATCAGGGCAGTCCAGGGCATATTTAATTATAACATAGATACGCTGATTTACACCAGGAATATTTGAAAATATGTGTCTTTCCCATCATATATGCTTAAAAGTAGTAAATGCTTCTTAAGGCTGGGAAATTCAGGACTATTTCCATAACAATAACTTTTAGAGAAAGTTGTCAGGTCTGAGAAATAAAGCAAACCTGTCAAGTTTTCCCTGGTCATTAGGAGCCAAATTACTCCTGCCCACTTCGTCCACAAAAGCTGGCTGATACAAAGTCTTGTGGCACTGGAAGATTTATCCTGTCTTTAATTTATTTTGAATAAATACTGTTCAAGGGGGATGGAGCCCACAAACAAAGAACACGCTACATTTAAGAGGCCATGTCTGACTTTGAAGACATATGGCAATGCTTCCTGAAGTCAGAAATAAAATGTAATACTTGTAACATGGCATGTAATACTTTCTGTACTCCACCAAATTACCAAGGAGACAGATTGTGCTTTTCTGAGTCTACTGACAAATGTCCCTTCTCATTATGGTTTTGCCCTTTTTATATTACTATATCATTATTCTTTTTCTTTTGTACTTCAGTATGCAATTGAGATGACTACATTCTTCAGCAATTCTAAATGTTGTTTTATTTTCAGGATTGCTTAGAAAATGATCAGATATTTATTATTCTTTCACTAATACAAATTCATCAGTAAAAATATACACCTCGAGGGGAGCCACCCACTGCATTTAGCCAAGCCACCCAACCATTCCAAAGTTAATAAAATAGCATTTATAACCAGGAATAAACTGTGACATTTCTTTCTAATGAGATTTCCGAGCTGAGTCTTATTGGTAGCCATTTTACATTTGTGATGCTAATACTGAGTGGGAATCTGATGTTAATAATTAGTAGCTGTTTTCTTTTATAATCTTTTTCTAATAATTTTAGCACAGAAGCACAATTCCCTTCAGTTTTTTATTGTTTCAAGTGGGGTATTTGTGTTGCGGTAGCATAAATGCAGCCTCAGCCTAGCACGGTAGCTGAACAAACAAACAGCCTCCACGAGCTCGTGCCTAAAAAAAGAAAACGAGAAGGCCCACATAATACCACCTATGTGTATTTATTTTCACAAAGGAACACAAAACTGTTCTTTTGGTATGGCAGATCCCTCCACACTTCCAATTGGGTGGGTAACACTCCCGAAAAGCCCTCTGCGTTTGCATTCACCATCCCTCTGCCACTGGATTGTACCTTCCCCATGGCAGTATCTCTCCTTCCCCATGTCAGCATCGCTCCTTCCCCACGGCAGCATCGCTCCTTCCCCATGGCAGTATCGCATCGCTGTGAAGCTGCACCAAGAACCTCGGCTGAGAGCAGCCATGGGATGCAGAAAGACAAGAGCCCATCACATTGACAGGGATTCCTGTTCTTTTCAGCGACAATATGAACCAGTAACTTGACTCCATGTGAAAGGAAATGAGAAATGGATAGTTTGGTACAGAGAAGAGATACGATCAGAGGAAAGATAATTCCCCTCACTGCAGGAAAGGCTGGGAGAAATTCTTTGGCAGATGTCAATGCAGGAGGACATCTCAGATGGTTGGAGTGGTCCCTCCTGACCTTTAAAATCTATTAAGCCTTTGCACGTCCCTTGAAACCTGGGGAAGGAGGAAGTCTCAGCAGACAATTACTTGAGTCCACTGTTGAAGAGAGGCAGTGGGACTCAAACTGTGCATGGAGCGGTTTCTTTTTTAATTTTAAATGAAGAAACCTAATTACAATGATAGGAACTTCCTGGGGAAATTCTCAGCCTCTTCATTTTTTAAGAGTCTTTGTATTACAAAAGGTGTTTGAAGTCCTTAAATTTTTACCCTTTAGCTACCTTTAATCTAATTTCTAATCTCTTAATAGCCTTAATTGAGTTCCAAATACTTTAAATTATATTAAACATCTTCGGGAGATTATTTCTATTTCGGATTATACAAAAACAATGTAAATTGCCCCCCCCCACCATATTTATGACAAATTAAACCATCAGGGATGTAAGGCATATACTTTAAGGGCAAGATATTTGCTTTTGAAATACTATTTTAAAAGACCTGTGCTTTCAGGCAGGTTGAAGGAGATGACTGGTGAGAAATGTGGGCCCCAAATTAACTGAGTGTCATTGTACTTTTGGCCTCTCTGTTGTATGGGTAGAGGCTGCCCATGGACGTGGGGGGGGTGACAGACAGCTGCCAGTGGGGCAGTGGGCCACGCAGCCCCCCAAGGCACAGGCGGGAGAGCCGCCTGCTCTTCTAAGCCAGGATGCACCTCCTTCCCACCCCAGGGCCTTCACACCTCTTCACTGCTCCAACATCAGGGACAACTGGTCAGTAGTACAGTGTGTCCCTCTGAATTGTCTTCCATCTCCAACTCCAGCTAAGCCCCTTTGTTCCTCTAAACTCTCCTGATGTGCCCTGCCTCTATCCTCCTCAGAGGTTTACTACCTCACTGGACTTCTGCTCTGCCATGGACCTTCCTCCTCTCCCTTTACTTGCCCATGGCTCCCTGGCACCAAGGTTATTCATTATTTTCCTCCCTGTTATTCCCACTTCGCCTTGGAAGACGCCTGCCCTGGCAGGGACAGCAATCCTTGCATTGCCAAGGCATCGACTCAGACATCACTCTGAAGGCAAAAAGACTTTGGGGAACAGATGGCAGTCGTACCAGGCAAGGAATGAACCCAGTGTCTTTATTCAAGGAGAGTAGCAACCTGCTTTACATACTGTCCCAAGCTGTGAAATAAAATACTCCATGGTAATGTGAACACAGCATCCAAAGCAGTTAGTTGTAGCATGAGCTAATAATGATGGAAGATCTTGATTCTTATCAAATAAAGCCTGCCTTGTAAAAATCAGGAATTTATTTCTTATCAAAATACAAAGAAGCTTTCTTAATTTTAAGAAAGTATTAGCTTTTTCACTTTGTGCATTTTTTTTTTTTTAATACAACCAGGTTTATTAGACCTCAGCTTTAATTACTATTAGTTTACCTCTGCTTGGTTTCATCGTCCTTCCTCTTGAAGAATCCGCTTTAATATCCAGCACCAGAAACATCTTTTCAGAGTTAAATTCCTTTCCCTAACGTCAGGGCAAGATTTCAACTTGTCATTGCTGAGCATCTTGTAAGCTTTCTAGAGACGCTAGTAAAAAGTCCATGAAGTTTCTGGGGAATGCACAGTTAGGCTTGTACCCAGCACTGGTACCCACTGTAGAGTCTGGCTTCATATACATAAAACAAATGCCCACTCAATGTACCAGTGTTAGAACCTGGATCTAATTCTGCCACCATTGTTCAGGTTGAGCAGTGCTCTACTTCAGGAATTGTCCTATTGATTAAATAGGCACAAAAAGCATATTATTAGACATACCTGAACTATTTACTGGTATTATTTACAATTTGTATTGCTGTAGCAGCTATGATGGTTGGTCAAACTCTAGGGAGTTTTGATTTTGACAATGAACCACAACAGAAAGGCAACATTTTCTGTGAGCTTGCAGGCTGAGGTGTGTGTGCCCAAACTTATCTGCTGGGGCTGTCCATCCATGTTCATGGATGTTCAGAGAATGAATATTTAAGCAGATATAGAGTCTATACTGCTGGGTTCAGGCTTGTACTTTAGTTGTAACTCAGTCCTGTTCTTTTTATTTTTCTTTCAAGATTGAATTTTACTCTGTGCCTACTTTTACATTTACTACCTAATAAATTGAGACTTACCTAACAAGGACATGTATATTTAGATAGATTTTTTTAAACACAGTAATTTTTAATACATTATATGAACCAGAGTAATTATAAAAGATGAGGTAGGACATAATTCTGCAGTTCAGCATCTCTGCAGAAGCCTGTCCCATATGCTTTACATAAAAGGCCTGACTCATGCAGGTGTGACGGCAAGATGAGGGCCACTAAACTGAAAGATGAAAACAGCCAAAATACTTTGGTTAAGGCATTTCGGCTGAGACACTTTATAGTTTAAGAAGGTCAGTATGAAAAGTCATTCAGCTCTCCTTTTGACTTCTTACCCTAGAAAGAGAGAACAATAATAAAATCAGGCGGCAATAAATTTAGAGCAAATGAAAAAAACCCACTTTTATGTAGCACATGTCCTGACTACAGAATTCATCGCTGTAATAGGTCATCAAGTTAAATACCATGGCTGGATAATTTTATCATCATTCTTAATGAGCCAAATCCTCCCCACCATAACCAAGACAATGCTCTTCACTGAGACTGAAACAAGACCTGAGTAAAACAGTGGGATTTACCCCAGTATTTATGAGATGGCTATGCTCTAGGAGAAGAACAATAAAGGTAATTAGATCTCATGCTCAACACATCATCTGTTTACTGAAGTAGGGGAGTAAGCTCCCTTTTACCATTCCATAATTTGCCAGAATGACTATAAAGGGGCTTTAAAAGTAATAGATACTGACCACTGGGACAGTACTGGGTCACAGATGCTTTACTGAAAAACTCGCTTTAGTTACAAACTACCCTGGCAAGCTATACGGATCCCAGTGCATGCCATAATTATGAACTAAAGGACTTCATACATAGGTACTGAGAACTTACCTCCCCTCTCCTCACCCATGAAGAACTTTTCAGCACAATGAGAATACACAATGGTGTTATAAATTACATGCCAGATTTCAGTCTGATCTTGGGTATTTACTTGAAAACCTTTCAAACCACTGGTTTCCAATTAAAATCATGACATGCTTTTTCAACAACAATAACCCGGTACATAAGGACCCTGCATACCTTTCAAACTTTTCATAAGGAAGTAAGTCAGCTTTAATTTGCAAGTGAGGTTTATTGTTTCGGTGGCTTTAGGTAAAGCAACCTCTTTAGAAGTAGACTGCCTCGTCAGTGTGCTGGCAGGAATGTGACACAGGAGATGCATGTCTAGAGCCAAATCCGAGGAACGTTACAGTTTGTAAGCCCCAGTTTTCAGTAAAAAGAAGCTTCTTCTTAAGGATAATTACAACCTTTAAAGTGAGGGTCAAGTCTAACTAATGCTGCTAGGGAGACTCTTCATGTGTCTCCAAGGAGAGGTGCTGCCAACCCTACGAGTGCCTTACTGGCCCTCATTGCTAGTACTTCAGCCCCATGTACCTAAGTGGGAGAGTGTCTGTTGCTGCCCATGCCATGCAAAGGGATTCCTTTGCTGTTGCCACTTTGAGGTTGAAGGAATCCTCTTTTTTTCTCATGTACAGATATTAAATGTCAGCGTCAGCGGCTGGCTTTCAGCAGCTGACACTGTCAGAGGGAACATCTCGATGGCCGTCACCTCATCCTTGGCAGGAGAAACAGGGCGAATGGAAATGCAGGCAAAGCTGTGCACCGGCCAACTCACTAGCAGAAAAACACCCTTTAGTGGTATTTATCCTCTGCCTGGAGCTCCAGGGAGGCCAACACCTCCTCATAGTAGAGGCTCCTAGGAAGGTTGCCTGAAAAGCACTCATGGCCATCCTAGAGGAATCGCTCTGGCTTGGAAGGGACTCCTACAAACAGACTGTGTGGGCTTTGTCTGTGGGAATTGTCCCCTCGGGGCAGCCTGGGGGGACACAATGAGGAGAAGATGAACAGCACCCTGCTGGCGCAGCTCCGGGGACAGCGCGGGCAGAGGTCGCTGCGCTGCCCTCTCCCAATTCCTACCCCGATTCTGCTGGCTGACCGCACTCCAGTTTGCC
>NW_010332383.1:23395-23639 GCF_000700745.2 Antrostomus carolinensis
CCCTGGCCAAAGGCCTCCACCTCATCCGTGCTGCCCTCCAGCACCGCTCCCTCGGGGCGGTCGGCGACGCCGTCCATCACAGACGGTTTTAAAAAAATAAAATTACCTTACGCAGTGATGCTTTTTTCAAGGAAAAACTTCGCACCCCAAAGGACAGCTCGGCGGGGCTGCCTGCGCTCCCCCCCGGCCCCGGTGCCCCGGCTGGGCGGGAGCAGGTGCTCGGCGCTGCCAACGCCCCGGGACC
>NW_010332384.1:0-36953 GCF_000700745.2 Antrostomus carolinensis
CCTCCCCGCTAGCACTTCACCGAGAGCCCCATAAGTAATTAACAAGCCACAGCAAAGTGCCAGGATCCACCCTGGCAACGGCACGCGTGTGTGTGAGATGCGCTTCCCAGGGGCTGTCGTGACCTTTGGGACGCGCCTGTGACAGGGAGCACGAGCTGCTGGCACATCCCCTTTCCTGCTTTGTTTTGTTCGGGGAGGGGGGGGAAGTTTAATTCCCCAAACAGCAAGAATTCTTGTAAACTCAATGACCACTTTAAAAAACAGAGCTTGCCTACAGTCACGTTTCTGACTGCCTCAAAACACCAGCAGTTACAGGACTGGAAATACCAAAAATACGGGAATAGCCCCAAAGTGTGGGGGGTTCATCTGCAGTTGAAATTAGCAGGATGCTATTACCATACACCGTGCTTTTGTCATGTTTTAGCTGTCTCAGCCTCAGCTTTTATTCAGAGTCTTGAAACATATAATTAGATCAGGCTTTTCAGTTGTTTCCAGACTTTTTATTTTAAAAATAAGAAGCATTTCTCGAAATCACCCCAATAATCAGCCAATAAATCAGCCATAACCTTGTCAGAAATCTACTTTTTCCTCATAATCTTTTTTCCTGTTACATCAGTGCTGTTATGGGCAATCTTTAAAACCTCCTTAACAAGGGAAAATGGTGAAATTCCCCATGATCCAGTTTAAATCAGTGATGAGCTTTGGTGTCAGTTAAGGTCAGTGATGACCTTTGGTGTGTCATTTTTCCAATACAATCCTGCCTTTGCACAAGCATCTGCCACAGGTACAAGTGCTCTTACATGGGCAAGTTAGAAGTTCAAACTCACTTCTGCAGTTGGGCTGCACAAAACTACAGTAATCAGAGTGTTGGTCTAGGCTGGCTGTACATTTAGTAAAACTCAGTACAATTCTTAGCACATCTGTGATTTACAAATTGAGAGGTCCCGGAGTTTTTTGTGCTCCACTGGAGCACACAAGCCAACGCTTGTTATCCCTGCCAAAACCTGGACATTGGCCAGATCCCTTTCTGGTATCAATATTATCAGATATCTAAGCAAACCAAGCTGCAACTCTATGCAATTGCGTGCATCAGGACTAGAAAGTTTGGAGAGTTAAAAACAACCTTTAGTTTGCTGATAGGACAAAGACACCTTTCTGGTTTTGATCTGCTTCATGCTCCAGCAACGCTGCTGCAATTGCGACAGCAGCAACTAATTACAAAGCAAGCCAAGTAGGCTGGGTAAACTTTGCGCATAGTAGTGCAAACAAATCTCGGATCCTTCCTGATGAAGGGGAAGAGTATGTGATTAATAGGTTGTATGGATCAATAGGGCACTATACTAGCGACAATATAGATGGAAAAGAGTTTTTTGTGCTGTTTATTTCATTTTCTACAAATAGATATGGCAGCTCTTTTCAAAAGACCCAACTGGAAATTGCTACGCGATGCCATTGTCATTTCTGTGTACTCCTCTTTCACCTTCAAACTGAAGGGGAATATTATTTCACCTTCGGGGAACTATTTTTCAGGTGAATATTATTTTGCTACTGAAGATGGAGAAAAAAATTCCCTTCTTCTTACCAGGCTTTATGAATTCAGGTTCTTTCTGAAGTAATATTTGAGTCTTGGCACTGAGAAACAGAAAGTAATGAGGGAATTCACAGCCAGCAGATCAGTTGCAAACAGGAGTGACTTGAAGAGGAAGGCGATGGAAATCAAGTCACGCTTTTAAAGGCGATAGAATTTCTTCTTATACAAGAAGTAAAGGATGAAGCACTTCCAGTACAAACTGGAGCATGTCTAAATTCATCAAAAGCATGCTTGTGAATTGAGACACCAAATCATTTGCAGCTATCTGAATGGTTTAAATAGTAAAACAATATATACAGATTTATATGAACAGAAACTTGAAATAAGACTTGGGAAAGATGAGTAGCCACCAAGCCACTGTTGAATCAACTCAATGCACAGTACTGTTTCTGTAAACAGTTTTCAAGACAAGCATGGAAAACGAGAGGTCTTACAACAAGAATTTAACCTGTGCAAACTGCTTCATTGAAAGCTGCTGTTTTGAAATGCCTTGCATCAGTGATTTTATTTTATTTTGTTGGAATGCAATATTAGTGAATTTTATTTCCCTTATATTAGTATGGATCAGTCTGTCTTATTTTAGTTTGACTATGTTAGAAGTCAAAACCAAGAGGCTGCACACATTGAAGGCACAGACAAAGGAAAACAAAAAGGTCAGGAAGTCTGCTTTCCCTCTTTTGCAGAAAATATCATTCCCCAGAAACCCACTAAAGTATTTTCTAAATTGTTATTAACATTTGAAAATAATTTGAAAAATTAAATAATACTGATTGGTAACATTCTCAGCTTTCCGTCGGGCTCCTTGCGTTTGCCAGGTAAGGTGAGTGCAGGGACCTGCCAGGGGAAGCTGCCCACCAAAATGATCCTTGCATAGAACCTTTGGCCATCACCCTCTGCAGAATGAGGAAACAGGCGAAAGTCCAGCTACTACAGGGATATTTACTGTAGCATTGCAATTTCAGGAAGAACGTTTGGATATGACACACATCACCCATCAGCAGTGGACATTTGGATTATGGGGGTCAGAAAACATGCTTTTTACGGAAAACAGCCTTTTGTAACAGCAGAGGTGCATGCATGCAATAGGTGACCGAATGGTTGGTATGTTAATTTAGTGGAGACGATCCACTATGACCATCTTAGGGTGTTCAGAACCATAGGGACACTGAGTCCAGGATCAGATTCTGCTACTATTTGAGGGGCAGTCTGAGTCTATGTTATCTGGCAAATAGTTTCTGTGTGTAACTGAGGGCATTATTTTCCTGTTAAATTTTCCTCCATTTTGTCCATTGGATTAATTCATACTCATTGTTGAAAGTAAAAGAAAAAAGTTATCAGAGCCAAAAAAATATACCAAACACTGGAAAGTTTTCTTCATTTCATTCATTTGCGAATGCAGAAACTCTGTTTATTTTGCTAAGGGTTCTGCTAAGAAGTTTCAGTACCTGGAACTACTTATCTTTCTTTAAAAAATAACTATATATATTAGCATCACCATCTCATCTCCTTTTTGGCTCTGACCCTTTTAGCTACTGTTCTCTGACTGAAATGCCCTTTAAAACTGCTCCGTATCGTAAGTTAGACTCTTTAGCCTGGATACTTTCAACTGATTCATGGAGGGGAAAAAAAAAAAAAGGAAATACTATTCTGTTTCTCCTGGGCCCTTTCTTCACGGAGCTTAGCATGTCCTGGAAGCTGTATAATCTCATTAGGCTTTATTCAGGGGGGAGCTAAAGTGGCTTGCCAGTTTGCTGGCTCAGCCCCCTAAGTGGTGCATGAATGAACTGCTGACAGAGTTAGAGTAGAACATTAAGAATCAGAATAAAAGGTTAAATCTCTTCCTTCCTGCACAAGTTGTAATACTTGAGTGTGTTTGTTAGGCTAAATTGTGTCAAATTTGTTACATGAATTTGTTTAATTCCAGGCAAGTATTAGGAAGCCATTAGGCTTTTTTCTGTAAGGTGGTGGGTTAAACTACATATAGTTCTACACCAAGAGTGGATATGGTAAAATCTGAACTTGGTGGCTCAAAGATGGTACAGTACATTGAGTTAGTGCTTTTATAGAACTCTCTGTGATAGGAATGAGGTCTTGCTCCTGAGTGGCAGATTCCAGCTCAAGAGTCCACTTGCCCATGTTTGAAGCCAGGTCTCTGTTTTTCCTGTGTGTGTCATTTATCTGCCCTGATTTTTATCTCATTTTATTAACCACTCACTTAGTCTTATAAGGTCTTTCTGACCTCATTTCTAACACCTGTCCTTATCCTCACTACTCTGAATACTTTCATACATTGGCAAACTATCACACCTCATTGATCCCCTTGCTTTCCATGGTTGTTACTGGACAAAAAAAATCCCAGTATTAATTACTACAGAACTCCACTGATTACTTCCCTTCACACCTTCCCTTCCTGTCTTTTCACCAATTATTCTTCCATGCAAGGACATTGTTTCTTATCTCTCTTACTTTGAAATTACAGTCCAAGTATAATAAATAATGCAAAGGCAAAAAGACCAAAATCTGCCAAATTGGTCATGCCCACAAACATCTTACCTGCTGATAAAGTCGGTGCTGATTTTTGAAAAGCTGAATTTCTCAAAGAAATCAAGAAACATCAAATATTTGATTTTTCAAATGAAGTGGCAGGTATATCAAAGGTATATCAAAACCTAGTTCATCAGTTCATGAAGTGTCAGGTATATCAAAGGTATATCAAGGTATATCAAAACCTAGTTCATCAGTTCATATGAGTCTCAATTCATCCAAGTCTTTCACCTTGTGAAAGTTTTCATTACTCATTTCATCCACAGGAACTGGGGTTTATCGGCTTGCAAAGTTCTTAATAATGAAAGATCAGTAAATACTGTACTTAAAGTAAATAGGAATCCATTAACATTACCTACCAGGATGCCATGTGTAATGGCGTATCTGTATTTGGCATCATATTGTTCCTGGTGGCTATGGAACCTGACCCTTTGTGTTGTTGCTCTGTTTTGATAGCTCTTTAAGACATGCTAGATTAAATATATAAGCAAGGATGCCATTTTTATTTGACCCAACACAAGCTGCAAATTTAATGTGTAAACAGATCAATTCTATAGCAACTGGGAGTTGGTAACAAAACAAAGACTTCAACAGTTTTCTCTCTTTTAAAGTTACTCACAAAAACCCCCACAGTTACTCACTGTTGCTCCGTGAGTAACTGTGGTTTAAATCAAACTGAAAGTAACTTTTATTTCAGAAATTTTCAGAAATTTGATGGTTCAAAACTGAGAGTCACTGTAATATTTTGTTTGACTCGAAGATTTCTTTGTCTCACTTTTCAAACCATTTAACAAATACCGTATGTTAAATTTAAACCTTTAGGGAGCTTTAAAAAAACAGGACAAGTGGGGAAAGACATACGAGATCTTACCTTACATTCCTTTTTTCTTTTATGTCATTCCTTCTTGTTGAAGTGTTAGACTTGCCATAAATTTCTGAAATATTCATTAGTATCCTGGTTAGGGTCAGCTCTCCTACCTCAGAAGTGGAAGATTTAAGTTTTAGAACAGAGTCTTTTGTTAGAGTTAGAAGTTCATCTGAGTGCAGTATAGTAACTTCAACCTTAAATACCAGTTAACTGTACACAAACTACTTCCTGGACTCTAATGTCTGAGGAAATAAAGGTGATAAAACAAATCTTCCTCCTTTGCTTTTCTATTCTCCTTATAAATCCAGCCAAACATCTAAGGAGTTAATTCAAAAAACAAGTTTTGACATTTAATTTTTCTGTTTGTTTATTTATTTATTTATTTATTTATTTTTTAAAGCTAATGACTAAATTAATCCAAAAATGGCTAATAACTTCAGAATGATGAACTGTTCACTGGGAAGGTTGCCCAGATATGTTATTTACTCAATAACTGTGTTTTTATTTACTTTTTCTCTTATAAAAATTACAATAAAACTTGGATTGTGTTTTATAATAAGGAAAAAACAAATTTGATTTTATTTAATGTTGCAAATTTCTTCATTCACTCTTTCTGACCATTTGTTTTGCAGCGTAGAGGACCATGACTGTAACTCACAATAGCACAGAACAACTAAAAATAATTGTCTTGAGACTAACAAATAATCTGCTAGAAAACAGAAGGAATAATAAAGCATTATTTTAGCAATTTCAAGTGTGGAGGACAAGGGAAAGCTGGTGATGAGGTCTGAGGAAGAAATCTGGATGTCAGAAACCAGAATAGTTACTACTAATAAGATGGGCAGAGGCTTGGAAAAGGACTGGAGGAACAGGAGCTGCTTCAGTGATAATGGGAGTAAGAGTCAGAGAAGCAGAGCCAAAATTTCTAGCCAGAAGCTATCAGAGAAGAAGGAGCAGGGAAGAGTACTGGGGTCTCTGGTCACACAGAAGCAAGGTAAAATGGCCATAATTGCAGTAACAATTAACATTTTTTCACAGAATCATAGAATGGTTTGGGTGGGAAGGGACCTTTAAAGGTCATCTAATCCAACCCCCCTCCAGCAGGCAGGGATATCTTCAACTAGGTCAGGTTTCTCAGAGCCCCGTTCAACCTGACCTTGAATGTTTCCAGGGATGGGGCTTCTACCACCTCTCTGGGCAACCTGTTCCAGTGTTTCAGCACCCTCATTGTAAAAAATTTCTTCCTTCTGTCTAGTCTGAATCTGCCCTCTTTTAGTTTAAAACTATTGCTCCTTGTTCTGTCACTACAGGCCCTGATAAAAAGTCTGTCCCCGTCTTTCTTGTAGGCTCTCTTCAAGTATTGAAAGGCGACAGTAAGGTCTCCCCAGAGCCTTCTCTTCTCCAGGCTGAACAACCCCAACTCTTTCAGACTTTACTCACAGGAGAGGTGTTCCATGTCTCTGATCATTTTTGTGGCCCTTCTCTGGACCTGCTCCAACAGGTCCATGTCTTTCTTGTGCTGAGGACTCCAGCGTTGGACAGAGGACTTCAGGTAGAAGTGCTAGTGACCTTAGCTTTCCAAGTCTTCAAATAGCATGCCGAAGTTTTTTGTGAAAACAGAGCAGTCAAGGTATTAATAAAACATACTTTCTTGGTTTCATTGGTTTATAGGTTATGTAAATGCATTTCTGTTGTCTATTTGCCAAGAAAAATGCAAGGCTGAGTTCCATGTTTCTGATGGTTATGACCTGTAGCTAATGCAGCAATCATTGCTGCTAACTTTAGGATTCAACAGTGATTTTCTATCAAAGGTACTTTTCAATCACAGGCAAAAAATCCTATTGTCATAAATAGGCAATTCTCAAAATAGTATCATTTAGCAAAGCTGAAGTTTGACCTGTCCATACAAAAAACCCTCTGAGATGTTCTTAACATAAATGTAAATACATTTATAATATTATTCCTTGAAGTTAACAACAGGAGAACAATTACCTTTACAAATATTTTCCTGTGTAAGCTAATTACAGCTTAAATGTAACGATTTAACATATAAGTCACCACAGTTGCCAACGTTTACCAAGTAAAACAAAAGTACTGCGACATTCCGTAGAAACCAATTGTGCAAGACGATGTTGATTTATGTATATTCTAATAAAATTGCAAAGATGTCTGCCAGGAAGATAAAGGAGATATAGTACAGAGAAGAAAAGCACAGTCAGATAATTTGACACCAAAAAGCAGTAGTCGTGCGGTTTGGCAAGATGTAAGACAGAACATTCTTTCACCTGTCAGGGACAACATGTTCAGGTTTTAGTGACATAAACAACTCATTTAATTTTCATCTCATACAAAGGTAAGCACATCTATATGGAATGGAAAGCCCTGAAGCTATGAAGGCATAATGAACAGAAGCTCTGAAGATTTGTTCATGTCACTACAGTTGCAAATAAAATTATAACCTGCCTTGTTAGTACAATTTTTGTGGAACATGTCTGAAGTGGTGCACAACACTGTTTTCCTCCTTTCTCCTATTGCATAGGTTCAGAGACAATCCGAATATCTAGGACAACTTGAGCAGATGCAAGCAAGTGAGACCCTCGGGTCTTCTCCAGCACCCCTGCACAAGTAACATTAGAAGTCAGGGCAGATTTCAGCTCCCAGGGTCCCAGCTTTTATATATATATATATATATATATTTATATGATTTGCCTCTCAGAGGCTCAGCTTTTATATATATATATATATATATATTTATATTTATATATATAAAGCACCGATCACCATATTGATAAACATTCTTTGGAACCACTCTGACAGCAGAAACCTTCCTTCTCACCACCTGTATCCACTGAACTGAATTTAAGCATTCTTACTGAGTTCAGTGATACAGGATCAGGCTTTGTGCACTATGTCTCTGCCCAGGTAGTATTCACCAATGATGTCAGCTTTGAGAACCTTAGTTCATTATGCCAGTTGTTCCAAATAACTTTCATTCCATTCACAAGGAAATGGTAAGTATCCAGTTGCATGGGAGGACTGGTGGTGCAGGGTTATGCATGTTCCCTTCCCCACTCTGGCTTTCCACTCTGTTGCTGATAGCCCTCTTACTATGATGGCAAAGTTTCAGTTACAGAGACCACAAATCTGTGCATGGTAGTTCTACCTTAAATCCAAATTCGCTCCTGTCTGTGTCTCTCCTCAGATCTTCCCTCTTCTATAAGGGTCATATGTCAAGGCCAACATATACTGTAAATGAGACATTAAGCTATCTGTGTGTCTAAATCAAGAAAACATGCTATCAGCATGTCCACAAGCACCCACTTTACTGTGTTTAGTTTTATTGTTAGCACAATCACTGATATGCCCAAGAATCCTCCTGAGCTTGGTTAAATTTTCCTCCTTTTTCTGGAGGGGAATTCCAGTTTTCAAATTCCTTCCATCTCCAACTGAGGCTCCAGCCCCTTACTTATAAAACCAAGAGAACCTGTCTGCCAGATCAAACAGCTCTTACAACTCTGCCTGTCTATACAGGGTACCCACACCTGATGTTGGGGTGATTTAGCAGACAAGCCATGCATTCCAGTGGTCTTCCCTGTAACTCACTATCATCTAACAGCATACTTCACAAGTAATTCAGCCAAGGCTATTTTCATTTATCTCTTAAAAGTTTGTAATATGTGATAGGCAGTGTTATAAAAAAAGGTAAAGCTTAAAAAGATGGTGATTCGTACTTCCAGGGCTCAAACCCTGAACAACGGAGGCATATACTGTAAAAAATCCTATTACAATCCAGTAGATTTGACAAAATCAGGCTCTTAACTATAAACTAAAGCAGAAAATGAGCATCTTTGTCATGATTTTCCTCCTTTCTTTGCCTACTGGAAATTATTCATCTAAGAGCTAAGTCTCAATTGAATGTCAACATGCTGACTTTGCAATTTAAGATACACCTGTTTGTTACAGGACATCTTTCTGATTAAGAGCATTCATCATGGTGCCTGTTGATATTTTTCTCTGCTGATGAAGCTGAATCCTCGTTTCAGAAATCTCTGGCACTACTTTGCAGATAAGAATATTGTAGAGAAAGCCACCAGTCTAACTCTCCTTGGAATGCTGCCAAGCATTTTAAGTCTCAAAATTAACTTAACTCAGCCCTATTCACAAGATCAATCAGTTCCCTCTCAAATATGTTTTACGTGAAACAGATTTGTGAAAAGTGTTTCTTAAGCAATGCAATTTCAATGCAGCTGTTGTGGCACTGCATATTCATCATCAAATTGTTGGCTGGAGATGAGGTTGCTTGATCTATTATGCAGTTGTAGGAATAAGAAACACACTGTGCTCCTATTTATTGCTTTTTACCATTTGCAGCTCACTTGATAAGTGCCCTTGCATGAAATTGTCCATTTTTCCCTTCTGAATACTTTGTCGCATTTTTCCAGCAATAATAACAAAGTAGTCTGTTAATAACATGAATTGACAAGTTTTTTTTAATATGACCAATTTGCGTTTTCACCAATACCCAGCAAACAGAGATAATGAAAAGGCACATTCTTTGTCCTGACAAGTCACAGTTGCATTTTCATATTCTTGAGCAAACAGAAATGAAACAGTTCTCCCAGCCAGAGATTAAAAGAGCTTAATTCACTCAACAAGCAGAGGCAATGTAAGAGAATTCATCAAAGCTAGGAAGGTAAAGAGGAGGCATAGTGTGTTTGGTGGAGTTAAATGTTGCTCAGGACACAACCTGAAATTAGAAGCAGCTTGTTACTGGGTGCCTTGTGACACATCTCAGATTTTTTAGACCTATTGTCTGTAAAATAGGTGACCTGCATACCCCAATGGCTTTCAAACTTGGCTTGTTGTTGTATAATAGGAGACACTGTCCTCCTCACAGTGCCTATCCTTTCCTCTCTTTGTATTCCTCACTGTAAGCCCAGTTTCTTTCAGGGAGTGAGGAACAGCAGTGACCTGATATAAAGTCTGGCACTTCCCTAGCCTGTATCCTGCAGTGTTTAAGTACTCTGTAAAATGGGGTAGGCTTAAGAAAACACAGCCTTCCGACTGATTTCATGCATCTAGTAGTAGCCTCTTAGGATGAGGAACAGGCATGTACCTCATGTAAGCAATCATACTGTCAAAGTAGACAGAGACATACAGGTTACAAGTTCAGAAAACCAGATTTTCAAGCTGCTGATATGTTTTGATTCCTTCCATGCAGGCCAAAGGCATCAATTCAATATGCTGGGATGGCCAACATGGAGTGAAGAAGACAATTTCCTTCCCTATGGTTTTAACAAAAAAGGATTTATGCAGTTTGCACCGTTCTCATTGAGGACTGGCCTGAGTACATCTTGCACTTGACTTCATGGCTTATTTGCTTTTTTGCGTTACTCAGTGGATGTTGGTGATAAGGTTGCATTTTCTGAGTGGTTAAATTAATTAACATTAATACCTAGAGCTGCTGAATGCCATTGCACACTACTGTGACCATACTGGCTCTCTGAGCAAAACTTTCCTGAATAGCAATAGCAGTGTGCTTATCTGTCCTAAATCAAAACAACCACCAGCCTTCCATTTAAAATATCAGTGATTCTGCCTGTGGATGCCGGTCTGGTTCAAGTCAAAGAACACTGTGTACACTAGCATTTCACAACTTAGTAATCAGTCTCAAACATTATGGGTTCCTGTCAAGACTGTTGAAATTAGATGTGATGCTTTTCATAGGAGAAAAAACAGTTCTGTTCAAAATACTGCAAGGAAGCTAATAGGAAAATACTAAGAAAATAAAAAAATAAAAGCTTGAGGATATTTTCACATTTATCATCCATATCCTTTTTCCAAAGCGTTACATCTACGAAATTCTTTGTGAAGCACTCCTTCTGTTACACTAGGGAAGGATATCATCACATTAACATGTAAAATGACATAGAAGGTTGTTGTTGCTCTATTCTTTCAGTTGTTAAAAACTTCATTGGTAGTATTAATCATAATAGAATGACTGCAGGGCCCCGAGTTTTCGTCTTGTTACACAGATGAATGGAACACTGATTATTTGATATCAACTTATTTATTGGCAATTTGGAGGTTTTGTTCTTCCTGACAGCAGATTTATATGTGCCTCTGAATTTCCCAGGGTCTGTAGAAGTATCAATGAAAGGAAAATAAAGGAATGAAGTCTAAGCACCATTTTTTTCTGAAACAAGATCTCAAATAGGTTTATATTTAAGTTAAAGAGACAGTCATCAGTTATTTAGTCTTCCTTTTCAAATTTATTAAATCCCTGTCTTGTTCATTCAGATCGACTCCCTTTGGTTTTGGCGGTGTGTTACTATCATAGCAAGCCCTGGACATGCAAAATACTACATTAGCTCACCCAGCTTGAATTAAACATGTCCTTTTCACATGGAATTGCATCTTTGCTTAATTTACTCATTCAAGTGACTGTCAGTGAGGAAAACTAATAAAGGTTGCTAGAAGAAGTGAAAAGCATTTTACTTTTGCCTGAGTAGCAAAATTTTTTACTTGATGAATACAAGTGAAAAAGAAAAATAATTACAATTATGTTCATTTCAGTGATATTCCAATGAGGAACCCAAATCTTGTCTTCTGAACAGGCATCATGTTACTCCTAAGAAACCTTCCACATTTAGTCCCTCAAGTTTGTATTTCAAGTTCACAGCATGAAGTCCAATGACACATTCAGAACTTAACTGCAAAAATCTCATATTTCTTTTACAGATTTCAACTCTGATACTTGGCTGCGTCTGCTTGTCAGTAACCCCTGATGATGTGAAAGCTCCTAGGATGTGTGGAGAGGACAGCTGTGGGATAGGGGGCTACTCTCCTGATCTAACAGATTTCTAGTAGTGAGTTGTGTTATAATTTCACTACAAACAAGAGAACAGTTAATAGTAGTTAAAACCTGATCTGATTCTGGTGCTGAATTTCTTATGTTTCCAGTACTTCCTGGCAGTGTTCAGACTCTTTAAGCTTAGCTTGCAGAACTCAGGTCACAGTTGCATCCTGATACCTGAATTGAAGCATTTGTAAATGGCAATATACTGCCTGCTATTTCTTAGCATAAAAAGAAATTCCAGAGGAAAAACAATATTCCCAAACTGAACATTGCCAGGATAATACAGATTATTTTTTTTAATTAAACATTACAATAAAATTCTGTAACATTACACTACATTTACCACAGAGAAGAAGTATATAAATTCAATAGACAGCATGGTCAATTTGGCAGCCTTTCATCAGGCATCTTAGTTATCTGATTGCATTAATGCTACATACCCAAATTTTCCTTGTTCTGTCTTTATATCTCTCCCTGTTGGAATCCAAGCCCTGGAGTCAAATAAGAAAATTTCCCCATCTCTTTGAAAGTCTTGGATCAAAGGAATGAGTGACAGCTCTGATCTCTGAGAATACAAAAGCACACACTTTGGTAAGATCGTGCTAACTGTTAAGAAACCATGACTGGAGACACAGCTCATGGTTAAAGCAGAGTCAGGGCCAACTCATGAAGTCTAGAGCTCAAACTTCATCTGCAACTGAATTAATGTGATTCCTGGTGTTAGAGTTCAGATTCAGCTCCACACTGAAAATTGCAGATCCAACTTTTTATCATTTGGAACATAATGTTTAAATATGACAAAAATCATTAAGCTTCTGTCTAAGTAAGCTGAATTTCATCAGAGCCTCTCTGAACCTCGCATGCCAATCTGCTTTTTTTTCTGGGTTTCTGTTCCATTGTCATCACTTCAATCACTATGAAAAAAATATCACGGGTAATCAAATAGAACAGCATTGTTATAGCTGGATCAGAAAACTCCTTGGGCATTAAGGAGACCGCTGCGTAACCAAGTGCTCAGTGTGAACTGGTTCAATCAGACTGTTGGGGAAAAAAGTTATAATCTACAGCATAATGCACCACAAGATGCAAAGAATAAATCAGTCTGCGTACATTTGGTCATGCTGGAGCCGTAAACACCTTGGATGCAGACTGAGAGCTGTAAGCCGTGTAAGAAAGGCTCTGTCCTGTCCTCAGGAGCTTGCCGGAGACCCTGGTCTCTAGTTCTTCATTGCCACCTCCCGGCCGAGTCCTGGCACACAGGTCCGGCAGTCCTGCCTTAGCAGGAGCCCTGGCCTTGTGCTGGGACAACCAGTCCATTCCCAGAACAGCCCAGTGTGGTCAGCGTAGCAGGCGTTTCCAGTCTCCCCGCAGTGCTGCTGTGCGTTTTTGCCTTACCCCAGCGCTGTAGGGAAGACTGGTGAGAAACGGAAGATGGGGCACAAAGGCACGGGCGTCACTGAGCACACTGTATGTAAACCTGTGTGTGACAGCATAAAGGTGTTTCCATGTACGTGACGTGTGTGGATTGGACGTATGACACTGTGGGTCCTCACTGCATTTTCAAATTCCAAGCTAGGCTGAGGACCTGTTGTTGCATGAGGGTCTCCCTCACCCAAACACCTTGTTAGCTCTAAGTGTTGCTGGCTCACTTCTGGGCAAGGTTCAGTGTTTCTTTTCTAGTACCCAGGACAAATGGGAAGTGGACCACAGCCTCATTTTTCTTGCCCTTGCTTCTCCATTTATCTCACTGTCCTATATATGACACTTGGTAGGGACACATCCCATGTGTCTGTCACAAAAGTAAAGCTGGGCTTAGACATACATTAATTTAACAAATGACAGAGGTAGTGCCCTCTTAACCACACCTCTCACCCTAGGATTTGTTATCACCTCTCTGCCAGATATCACTGGTGGAATGGCACATGCGAACACTCCTCAGCCACGCCAGTGCAGTCTGATGGCTTCACTTAAGCTGTTGCACAAGGCGGTTCAAGCTAAGCCGCAGGGTTTTGCATGGACAATAGAAAATGCCCATATATTATCTTCCACCAGCAGAACTGAGAGTGGCACACATTCAGAGAGGGTAGCATGCAGCTGGGAGCCATAGCATTGTGAATCTCTGGTAATTTTTGATGTGAATATTTTGTGTCTGATTTCTACCATGTCTTTCACGGGGGGCTTTTAACAAAAGTGTACCTAGAGCTTGGTCTTGTTTAAAGTAGAGTGAAAGACTCATCATTTTGTTTAAGTATTCCTCAACTTGCTGATTATGAAACACTTTAACATTAAATCTAGAAAATGCACCTTCACCCTTATAGTTTTACAGATGCATTTTCTATTTAAATCTTAGAAATATATCAAAATAATTACAACGTGGTTAATAAATACAACAAAACCAGTAGAAAAATTATTTAGTTAGCATTATATATCCTTTCTTCTGTGCCTCTGGTGGGATGAAACAGAGAAAACATTTTAATTAGATTTTTAAATTAGATTTTTATAGACCTGTGAAGGAGAAGGCGGCAAATGTAGGACAAAAGATACTACTGACCGCAGAGAAACTCATCATGCACCAGCAGCAAGCATCCTGGTAAAGAAGATAATGTTCTCTAGCCTGATGATACTGAAAGAAGAAAGCATTGCAAGCTCTATTATAGAAAGAGTGCTTATGTGAGGACTTCAAACCAGCAGGCGTGCAGGGAGTTTCTACGTATTTGAACACCTCAGGAAAACATACCGAGATAAAGAGAGACCTGAACTATCAGCAGCATTTTAGAATTCCCACATCAGTAGCTTTATATGCAGTATTCCAAATGAAAAACTAATTTATTGATGGTTTTGTAATGTAGTATGGCAAAGCTAAGGCTAGTTTTTGGATGCTTTTTTTCCTCTGGGTAAATAGTACATGCCAGTCCTCAGGACTTTCCACCATGTTTCCATTAAGAACACTTTAAATGTAAATAAAAAAGGCCTATGGGTCTGCTATTTCTGAAAGAGAGCAGAAATCACAGAGCTAATTGAGAGGCAAACTTCTCAGATATTGTTTCTTCCTAGATGTGGGTCATGAACTGAAATTTAACTAGATTCAAAGAGCTGACTGAGTAAAAGGGTCAACATTCAGGGTCCCACTGATCATGGTAACATTATTATGAGGTCAATAGCTGTAATATGGATGCTGACTTTTGAGCTGTTTTTTCAACTAGTCATGCTGTGAAAGTAAATGTCTGGGCTGGTGCTGACTAATGTGTATATCACTGTAATTATCAGTGCATTTTGGTATTTTTTTCTTCTATAGGATCATCTCAGTATTTAACAAGCATGCAAGCCAGAAGGCAACATTTTTCTTCCATAAGGACTGGAGGCATATAACGGCACTATTTTAGTTCTGCATTATGGCTGCAGATATTTTCAGACATTTCCCTTTATTAAATGATGAAAGGTTTCATTCAGCTTGGGAAAATGACGGGTCTTGGCAACTGCTTACAGCACAGAGCACAATCAGCGACTCTCTCCTATTTTTTTTCCCTGCATCTCTACTGCTCGTCCAGCAAGGGGAGTTGTAGGAACAATGCAGCCAATTTCTCTCAAACTCAATCCTAAAGAAAAATAGCTGTGATCATCAGTAAGGCAAGTTCCCCTCGTCTACACTACTGTACAGCAGGTCAAATATAAGACATTTATGAGATACCCGTTTACTATCTACTGATTTCTTTTCAGTTTTGCAAAGGAATAAAAAATCTATCATGTAATTAGGCAGTGTTTTCCAGGCCCTAATGTTGGCTACTCATCAATATAAAATTTTTTGAGTTTTGGCTGTCAGTCATCAGCATCTGAGTACATGACTGCTCTGCAAACCACATAGAAGAGACATGAGTATGGCTGAAAGAGAAAGTATAATTTTGTTTAGCTTTTTGTTATTTAGTGCAGTGTTTTTAAACAAACAGAATAATGCAACATAGAATCATAGAATGGTTTGGGTGGGAAGGGACCTTTAAAGGTCATCTAATCCAACCCCTCTCCAATAGGCAGGGATATCTTCAACTAGGTCAGGTTGCTGATCAAGTTGCGCTGTCCAACCCTGACCTTGAATGTTTCCAGGGATGGGGCTTCTACCACCTCTCTGGGAAAACTGCTCCATTGTTTCATCACCCTCATTGTAAAAAATGTCTTCCTTCTATCTTCTGCCCTCTTTTAGTTTAAAACCATTACCCCTTGTTCTGTCGCTACAGGCCCTGCTAAAAAGTCTGTCCCCGTCTTTCTTGTAGGCCCCCTTCAAGTACTGAAAGGCCACAATAAAGTCTCCCCGGACCCTTCACTTCTCCAGGCTGAACAACCCCAAGTCTCTCAGCTTTTCCTCACAGGAGAGGTGTTCCATCTCTCTGATCATTTCTGTGGCCCTTTTCTGTACTGGCTCCAACACATCCATGTCTTTCTTGTGTTCATAACTCCAGAGCTGAATGTGGTAGTCCAGGTGGGGTCTCACCAGAGTGGAGTAGAGGGTAAGCAAAGGAAATTAAAATAGCAGCCTAAATTCATTGACTATGTATGATAATAGATATTTAACTATGGATAAAATGAAGTTGAGCTATCTAGTCAGCATATAATTTTTCCTGTACCTTACCTGTAGATTGGTTTGTTTCATTGCTAAAATGTATTGATCCTACTGTCATACCCTTGGTCTGTACACTTCCTTTTGTTCATGGAAGCTTGTTTCTTACTGTTAATTTATCTTACCATAGTAGTCTGTCAGGATCAGATCCTGTGACAAGTTGTCTGCCTGAGTTTGATTTCATTCCTACCTCTATGCTGACAAATACTTTTGTACTTTTGGGGTAGTAGGAATGCAAGTAGACCCAGGTTACAACATCAGCAAATAGACAACTTATATGCTCTAAGTTAAGGAAGTGCAAAGCTCTTTGTAGGATGTGGGCCTTATTCTTATCAGGTTTATCCAATAACTTCCCTCTGGTTAGTTTTTGTTGGCTGATATAGTCATTATCTTTGGTCCTCATGTCTCTTTCTCAAACTGTGCAGTGTCGCAGTGATCTTTTTTCCCTCTCTCATTAGGCATTTGTTAGACCAAGATGTATTATCTTTCCTTCACCAAGCTGGGCACCATAATAAACAGAGAAATAACTGATCAGATCCTAGAAGTATTTGACATTCATGCACAAGGAATTAATATAAAGTTATCTGGGACCCCAATAACTGGACACTTGTACTGTTCTTTTTGCCTTAATGCCTTTTATAAACATGCAACTTGTGCAGCTCTGGTAAAGCTTCCCATTCTGGGATAGGTTATTATTCTATGACCTCCTTCATTGGTATGCATCTAAACTGTAGAGCAGAAACAGCCTCCAGGGCAGGTAGAAAATCCCCAAATCTATACTTTAGCAAAGTTTGGGTTTAGATACAGATCCAGAGCTTCACAGCTAGTGCTGCCTCTGAAATAGGCTTTTTCAAGTGGTTTGCTCAACACTTCCTCAAAGCTCCAGGGCTGTAGCCATGAGAATCAACATGACAGTTTGCAGAATATATTAATTTCCAGCCGTACTCTCCTTCTGCTCTGCTGTCTACTGGCTATATCAGCCTGATATGCTCCTAAATCCAGATTTAGAAGTAGCAGAATTTTTTTGAGATTAAGTTTGTCTTATCTGCCTACTTCATCATATGGTCAAAGGATGCATTAGCAAACACTTCACCAGGGATAAATTTATCTGGGTCTTGCCACACAGAATTGTTACAGTCAGGAATTGTTTCAGTCAGATTAGGACAGAGAAATCTCCTTTTCAAAGAATGGGTGAGGCAAAGCCAGAATTTATTCTGGAAGCTTTCAGTGCCAGACTAGGCAATACTGTCAGATCCTCTCCTTCCTTTAATCAAAAGAGTGAACTTTGAGCATGTGTCCCTGTGAACATGTTTATTTGTTTAGAGCTACTTGATAAGGTGGCAATGGGACACAGTCACAGGGGATGACCACAGAGGAGCCAGGCTGGGAGCAGTCCCTACGGAGCTGTGCAAGTCTTGAACTGAAAAGGAAGAAAGAGGCTGGGCCATCTCTGCCTCACCAGGCAGGATCACCACGCTTTTGTACACAGAGATGATATAAGGAGACTGTGGCTGCCCATATGCCATGCTGGGGGGTTTCTAGGAACATCCCCACGTCTGCCTTCCCAAGATCCTGATGAGTGTAAAATATTGTGAAACTGTTGTGCATATTTGTGTTTAAGTAGGAAACTGAAGATCCAGTGTTTTGGCATCTTTTTTTAAATAACTTTTCTGACAACCTTCAAGCAAGAATCTTAGGCTGGAAACAGGAAGGAGCTTGAGGCATAAATCTGGTGCAGTTGCACCCTGGTAGCTGCATGCACACACACAGGCTGGGCACTGAAATGCAGGCATGTGAAATAAGAAGGAAAAAAAGTGGATCTACAGTTGATACTATTGGGAAGGAATTGCACTGCTTCTGAAGATCACCTTATATCTACACTTTTTAAAAGTCAAAGCAACTCAACTTTTTCCAGGTTCTCTGCCTGAGCTAATGTGCCATCAGGAAATTCGGGGACTCAGTCCTACTTCAAAGTTCATCTGATGAATGTGCACCATTATCTTCCTCACACCCATTTTTGTGGGAGCCCTTCCTTTGTTTACTCACTCCTGAAAGAAAACTTATCTGTCATCCTGTTCAGACTACAAAGAAAGTGATTTTCCTTCCCCTTTCATCACTTGTATTTTCTCAACTATCACCTTATCTCCAGCCTGAAAGGTGGGCTAAGTTGTGTCTTCATTTAACTGCAGTCTTCCACTTAAAACATGACAGACCATGCTTTAGCATCTATTAAGAGCAGTGATCCTGCTTCATGGATTTAGCTTTAATATATGTAGGTTTGAAAGGTCTGCAATCAGTAATCATCCTCTCTCTAACATAATTATTTATTAGATTCTAATCAAGAATAAGGATCTCAGATTTACTCTCTAAATATGTCTAGGGCTTTGACATATATTTTCATCACTGATGTTCTAATTATATAAAATAGATGTGGATGTAAACAGAAAGGTTTTTTTCATGGTTAATAAAAATATAAGTAGATATAAATAAGTATAATATATTGGATTTTAAAAGGTAAGAAATGTATCATCAAATGTCAGATAAACTCTGAGTTTGGCTTGATTCTAGCTCAATTTCACAAATTAAAGGCAATAAAATGTATGTTCATGGACATTTTAAATTATCATTGTTGATGGATAACATTGTTAAGGAAATAACCCCTATATCTTTTTATGCTAGATTTGGAGTGGGAGAATATACAGTCAACTGTGTTAAATTTCCGAAGAAATGTTGCCTCAAATATATATCTGTTGTATCCTCAAGGTTTCAACAAACTGGCTAGATCTAACAAACCAGAACTGCTTGGTTTTAATACTGAGAAAAAGAATAGCATAAGTATTCTGTTTTGACACAAATTCTTGTAGTAAATGAGTATCTCCATCTGGAGTGGCGTCTTAATTCTGGCATTTCTTGCTAGAATAAGAAAGATCAATGTATTTTAATGGAGTATCGTTATACAATGGTCTGCTCAATGATGAAGAGTCCCTAATCCTTTTTTCCCCTGAAAATGAAATTTACTGCTCTGTATTTGCTATAGTTTTTCATTATCTTAATTTACTATGTACCCTTTAGGTCCCTGATAGGTAATTAATTATATATTTGGTCTTGGGATTATTTTTATTTGTAACATTATTCTTGGGGAATCATAACCAATCTGGACTGTACCTGAGCTAATTTTTCAAGTTTTTCTCAAGAGCAAAGCTGTTATTCTTCAGACTTCTCAAGCCAAGTCAGGCATTAATGTTTTCAAAGTAACAACCACAATTAAAATGCCTGCTAGCATTTTTTTTTTAAAATTGTGTTTAGGTGGGTACCCAAGTAGCTAGGGTAACCAGGAAAGGTACTCTCATGATCTGGCCTCATATAACCTTTTGCACTTGCACTTTTGCCCTGACGTCATGAGCAGTACAATGTTGGCTTTGTCAAAAATATAGTAATGTCCTTGAAAACTATTAAAATCCCTTATGCATTCCTTAAATCAAGACAGACACACGTGCATGCACACAGGCCCACATTCATGAGAGTAAAGACTTTGCTAGTTTAGCAAGAGTTATTGAAATGTCAGTTGTTATTAAGTAAAACTTTAAAATGCACCTAGCAACAAAGATCTCTACTGAACTTTTAGATGCACCTTTTGTGCATCATTTGTATCGACATGCCTCCTCATTTTTTTGCCACAAAACTAGCAAACCACACCTTTTTAACATGAAGAGAAGGCAGAGCATTAATTGTTTGGGTGGAACTTGGGGATAACAATTACGATGACTCCCAGGATGCCTTTAGTGATCCAGAAAGCTGAGCATCAAAGCATTTCCCTTTGTTTCACATTCTCACAAAGCAAATCCATAGAGGTGACTTGAGGTATGTCGGGTTTTTTCCCCCCATTTTGTGCTGCATAGAATGTTCTGGGTTCTGCGATTGTCCCTGTTGTCTGTTTTTTTCCCCATGCCACAGAGCCTGGTGCCTGCCCCTGCACTAATTGCTGTTATTTACAGCTAACATGTGCTGTGTGTTGCCATGCAACTCCTTGCCCTTCAGAAAATCCTTTACCTCCCCTTTCTCCTCTGATAGTATGGCAGTGTGCCAGCAGTTCCTCACTTTTCATATTCAAACCATCTAGGTTGTGTAAGAGGCACAATATTGGACACCACTGCTTTGGAGGGTTCTTTGTGGTGGCTTCTAGTATAGGAGAGTGCAACCTGGATGTGGCAGAACAGGCAGGGTCCAGAAGTATTTTCCAAAGCAGTTATTAGTAGTCAGACCCACTGTACTGGGTCAATGAGTAAAACATCCATTCCTCTCTATGCTTGGCAAAAATATACCAGTGTGCAGACGGGTCCTGCTAGCATCAATGCTTTTATCCCAAATTCTAGTAGTTTGGGCTTTTAACTTTGGTGGCACTACAGGTGAAGATTTCCACAGGTGTAAATCCTCCCCCAAATTCCTCAGAGGCAGAGAGAGACCACCTTCCTCTTCTCTTCCTTTCCAGTTCAAGAGGAGGTTGTTAGAAAATACTCAGAAGTTGCAAAAATGTGAACCAGCTCTAACCCCCCTGTGAAACTGTGGGTAGTGGCCAGGGGGAAAGGTTTGCAAGAAAAAAAGCAAAAAAAGAATGATCCATATTTCTCTCCTCCAGAACTGCCTGAGAAGCTGTCTATCCCCTGTTGGGGCCACACACAATCAAAGTGACAGGAGCAGCAAGCTCAACAGTGTCAAAGTTGAAAGTCTCACGGGCAAGCAGAGGCTTTGCTGGTAGAAGACGTAATGTTTGTGCTTCCTTGGGCCAGCTTCAATGAATCCAGCCCTTCACTGCTTGTTCTGTCAATTTAGATCTTCCTGTTCAGTTCTCCAGATCTTTATTCCATGATGAAAAAATTAAAGTTGTGCTTTTCCTGTATTTAACCACAGCTGAGAAGAGAAGAGAAGAGAAGAGAAGAGAAGAGAAGAGAAGAGAAGAGAAGAGAAGAGAAGAGAAGAGAAGAGAAGACTATTTCCATTGGAAGGGACCTACAATGATCATGTAGTCCAACTGCCTGACCAGTTCAGGGCTGACCAAAAGTTAAAGCATCTTACTAAGGGCATTGTCCAAATGCCTGTTATACACTGGCAGGCCTGGGGCATTGACCACCTCTCTAGGAAGCCTGTTAAAGTGTTTGATCACCTTCTTCATAAAGCAATGCTTCCTAAAGTCCAGTCCAAACCTCCCCTGGTGCAGCTTTGGACTATTCCCATGTGTCCTGTCACTGGATACCAGGGAGAAGAGATCAGCATCTCCCTCTCCACTTTCCCTCCTTAGGAACCTGTCCTCCTGTCTTTAGCTGCTCCACATAGGACATTCCTTCTAGTTATTGGGGTCCTGAGTAATTTTATATTAATTCCTTGTGCATTAATATTTGGCTACCTCTTCCAGAGGATTTTCTGACCACTTTATACCATCTCAGGAACACAATGATGCATATATGAAACCCCAAACAATTTTTTTTACATAACACTCAGAAAAGCTCAAGTGCTTGGTACTTTATAGCTCACCAAAATCTGGACAGTTCTTGAAAATAATTAAGCCACTTCAGGTAAAAATTTAGGAATATTCAGTCAGTATATGACAGAATTTCACCATGTTGGATCACATAGCCCCTAAGCAAGGAAAGACTGTTATACTACTAATTATACTACTACTAATGAACTATTATGCCAGTTTATAGATGAGAAAACAAGAAATGGTAGTTTACCTGACTCTCTCAAGGATCTGTGGAGGTACTTATTTAGCAAAGGTCCCACTGACTGCATGTCACTAGGAGCGATACCTTGTGGCAGGGAAGGGAAGGACTCTTACCTCTCTATGTATATTTGTTGTGTTTACATACTGTTTTCTAAAACTAGTCTCACTTGCAAGACGTGGCTTAGCAGCAGAATCCACATGGCCTTTGTGATAGGCTTTAATGTACAACAGGGGCAATGCTGAAGTTCTGGGTTACTGTGGAGGCTCCCCCAGCACTTGGCTTCTATTTCTTTTGGAGGGCGTCCCCTTCTCTGCCAGGATATCTCCTCTGATAGGCAACAGTGGCTGGATTGCCAAAGCTGGCTGACAGCTGGTGCCCAAACTGGAACCAAAACAACCATTTCCAGGAAAACCATTCTATTCTAAGCAAACAGATTCCAAAGTTCATGAAGAATTATGTGAGACACTCACACTGCAGCATATGCCTTTTTTTTGGGTTACCAACATGTTTTTCTGCCATTCAAGACTTGCAAAACCTTCCATTTTATGGATTACCTATCTTACGATATATGTGAGTAGAGGAAAGGCATGGAATTTCTGGACCTGTTTCACCTATGTTGAGAGACTCAGCACATGCTCTTTTTGCACTAGATTACAACACTAGCTTTATTTACCTTCTCAGCTTTTGTATAGGATGTTGCAGGATTGTTATAAGGCCTTTGCTACCCTGCTGGATCCATGGAATCCATACTAGAGCTGACTTTGAATAGCTCACTTGTCCACATTCACAATCTATCTTTCAACAACCAGCACAAAAGAAAAGAGGCCAAGTAATGCTGCTGGTTAGCTGTTTCCTCTATTGTTCATCAAAAATAAGCACATCATTAGCTTAAAGACAGCTGAGGGTTATAAGGTTTGTGGATACAGTCTGCAAAACCTTAGCTTGAAAAAAAAAAAGCTGTAAGAATGTAATTTTTACAGCCCTCAGAAGTAATTTGAGAGAGGTGCCCTAGGTCTTCTACATTTTAGGTTTTTCATTCACTAAAGTTTCCCCAAATACTTTACAAATGCCAGCTCTAGCTGGTGAATTTGACACTATTGTTTAGTACAATGATGTGTCTGCAACACTGGAAAGCAATGTTTTTTCTGCAATGCAGGGATTTTTTTTGCATAGCTGTGTTTCCATTCTTTGATGTAGGTGAGGTGATCTACACACAGTCAACTTGTTGGAATGCTTTAAAAATGTTTAAAAAAAGAAATAAAACTCCATCTTCTAGATTTCCTATATATCAGACCCCTTTGATTCCTTTGCAAACTGCCAAGAACCTAAACAAAAGCCTGTCTATCCGTAAAGAGAGCTATCAGGCCAAAGAGGGTCTTACTGAGCTTTTATTCACCTGTTTGGTTTGTCTGAAGCCTTTCATGAGAGCCATATTTCTGAATTCTGTTGCTCATGTATTTTATGGGAATGGCTAGCTGGTTGTACTGAATTTATGTAGAAAGCTTGCAGAAAAGGCAAAAAAAAATAATTTTAAAGTCTTTGTAAAGGAAATACTAAGCTTTTTTTTTGTTGTTGGTTTTTTTTTTTTGGTGGTTGTTTCCTCTGAGATCTAGTCTTAGTCAATAGCAATCCTTTGCATTTGCAGGTTGAGGATCAGCATGTCCTGTACTGTTCCAGAGGTGTTCAGGGAAGGCACAAAGGCTGGAGTGCCCACAGTTCCCTCAGTTCCACCCTTGCTCCCAGGGATTATCATTCACCAGCAGTAACTAACCACAGAGGTCTTAGAGAAAAACCAAACCCTGTAAGCACAATTTGCATATAGTGCACAACACCTGCAATGGCAAAGGAGCGCAGCACTCGGTTTCGCTGTCGTGTCACCCAAATGAGTTATGTCACTATTATATGATATGACTCATGAGGAAGACAAGGTTATTTCCCTGTAATCTGAAGTCTGTGAGTTATATTGTTTCTGCACAGCAATATGAAGCCCAACTTAATAGCCTTGCCTTAAATAGCTGTGCAAATAGGGGGTTTTAACAGTTTTCTATTAAATACAAAGGGTTTAAATTCAAAGTGTGTTCTCTGGCCTTGCATTACATTGTCAGAGTGTGTATTCTGCTGAAGAGCTCCTATTCAAAGGCAGTCAAGGTAATAAACCAGTGCTGATATTCACTCTCAAAATCAGATGGGGTCTGTTCTTTCCAAACAGCTTTTTCCAACTTATAGCAGGAAAATAGGAGGCCTGTCCTAATATATCATACAGCCACACCATGGAGGTCATGGAATGACACTATGGGGGTTCACCTGGGATAAACCTGGGGCAGAAGGGCTGCTGTGTGGCCTGCCAAAGGGTTTGAAGGGATATTTAGGCCCTTAATAACAAAAAAGCTTCCTCTTCCTGGTGTAAGGGATAGAAGAAGCCAGCATCTGGCAGCAGTAGCATCACAGGAGCTCCTCACCAGCCTCCTTCAGGCCCTGGCCAGGCTGGCCACACATGCCATCAGGAGGAGGGAGCTGCATGGGGCACCTTGGTGGCTGTGGCCCTGTGTCCACATCTTGTCCTCTCACGTGCTTGGGCAGAGCACCTCTGGGTGGTGGCCACCACCTCGCTGGACAACTTCAAGGAGTGGCGGTTGCTCTCAGGCGTGCTCTGCTTGGTGTATCCCTCCAGTCCTCTATGGATCCAGTTTCATGCTTGTAACTTTTGCAACCTTTCCCTTTTTTTTTTTCATTTGTTGTGCCCTGGAATCAGTTGTTTTTCTTCTCAAGTTTGGGGCTTGTCCTTTTTTCCTTTTTTTTTTTTTTTAAAGGCCTTTCCCTTCTGCAAAGGGCTTGAAGGTTTTGTTAAAGCCAGGAGCAGATAGGGTGAGTTGCTGTCCTGAGTGCAGCTGGGACTTACTTGGAGAACTTGGGAGCTTGGCTGTGACCCCGGAGGTTTAACCTGCCTGAGATAAGGTGCTGGGCTCCCAGGGGTGGCAGGAGGACAGGGTGTGGTAAAAATCTCAGTTGTCCCATTAGGCTGAAGGGGTAGGAGCTCTGCTTGCTCCAATGGAGAGGGAAGAAAATGTCCAGGCTGTGCCTGCCATTCCCCCTTCACCAGGTTAGGTTGGAGCCTGGACCTCACTTGGTGTGCCACCAGCAAAGGGACATTTAGAATTAGAGGATTCCCAGGCTTTTATTTTCCTCAAAAAGCCATGCTTTTCTCTTTCTCCTGATTTTACCAGTTTCTGGGTTTTATTGCTTTTTTGAAACTCATAGTTCTGTCTGTCAGAAGTTTTACATCCCAATGCAAGTGTGATTAGTGATTAGCTAGTAACTGTTTGGTGAGCTGTGTGGGAAAGAATATAGGAATTTTCACATAGACAGCAGTTTTCTGGGTTTTCCTGACAGTGGTAATGGCTGAGATTTGGCCCATGGTTTCAAAACTCCAGGCTGGAACACATGGAAGAAAATCGTAGCAGCAGCTTTTTCCAGAATGCCTTTCTCTGTAGGTCATGCAAGTGAGGTCAGCTTCCAGACATGAGGTTTGTACAAGCAGAAGACAACCGGCCCAGCTGAGGAGTTTGTGCCAGAGACATCAAGTTCAGCTGGAAGGAGTATCTGGACATTTTCAGTGGGCGACAATTTCCCAGTACGAAGCCTTTGAGACTCTTAACCTCAGACAGCACTGCTGGATCTTGCTGATCTTCAGGACATCTGAAACTACTTGGGGTTGGAGAATGTACCTGAAAATTGCAGGCAGTCACATTTGACTGCACTGGGGTTTCAGTTCTTCTAGCAGCCACACATACAAGTGGAGTATAACTGGTACCAGTACTGCACACTGGAGTGTGACTGGTGCATGTCTTTTGCAAGATCTGAGGGTTAAATATATGCCTAACTCTACATTACCATGATGTTTTTAAATATAGGGTGGCATTATATAAATGAAAAGCTTTACTCAGCAATTTTCTGCAAATAATAGGCACTTTATTAAAAAAAATCCAGATCAGCTTACAGCTTAACCCCAGTCATTGACAACCATCTTTAACAACAAACCTCTACTTTTCAGGGAATGAGACTCGTGCAAAATACTGAAAGATCAAGCCTGTGGCTGACATACTTTCTAAAGATATTAAAAACTAGGTACCTCAAGTATCCTTGCAGAGTGACAGTTTAAACAGCTCCTTGCTTGCATTAGGAAGGTGCCATTTGTTGAGTGGCTGAGTCTCTTACTGTGGTAGTTTGTAGCAGTTGAAGTATTTCTTTACCAGCATAGTTTATAACAGTGGTACCTAAGGAAAATAGTCTGTTGATAGTATATGGTCTAACAGAGAGCAAAGAATTACTTTGCCAGTCTAAGTGCCAAGCCACTTGCTTCTTCTTGCACAGGCTAAGTCATTAATTTCGCACTTCTTGCAACATAGCTAAGTTGGCAAGTGCTTTGAGCACCATCTGTGCCTGTGCTTACTTAAAAGATAAAGCAGAAGCATCAGAAAATTCTGAGAATGCAAAAAAAAAAACCCCAAAAAACCCAAACCAAAACAAAAAAATCAAGCAATGCAGGTAGGATTCAAAATACCTAGTAGCACTTCCCCTGCCTTTCACCAGTCTGCCTTCCCTCAAAGTCAATCTTTGTTCCAAGCATTCCTATGTAAAATGTAGGTACATGGGCCTCATTTTCCCATTGAAGTGAGCAGCTTGGCTGAAGCAGGCTGTAGGACTGCCGTGGTTTGGGTAATCCAGGTAATAAAGGTCTTTCTACTCCTTCTGCAACAGCACTAGCAGCAGGACCATAGCTTGGCAGGAGATGCTACCAGGCCAGGGAGACCTGTGTCCCCCTCTACGCTTCAGAGCCTGGGCTAGCTGTCCCTGCAGAGGGGTGGCCATCACTCAGGCATCAGTTCATTGGTGCAGTGCACTCCTCTGCCACTCAGCTGCAATGACAGACAGAGAAAAGCCTCAAGAACACTCTTCCTCCACCATCCTCCACCTCCCAAAGGAATCTTTTGGTGGTTTGGGTTATTTCATCCAGACATAAAGCTTTGCTTTATCATCTTCCCATCACTGCCAAAAGCTCTGAATACTCTTGTGTGTCAAAAATCAGCTTGGCTTTAGACCTCAGATAATTAAAATAAAACAGAAATTGTTACAACTTTTTTTTAAAAAAGCTTGCAACCTGTGGGCTGAAGGTAAGCTGGGGACATACTCATTGATAAAATGCAGTTGACAGTTCTGCAGTTGACAGGAGTTCAGAAAGCTTCTGTGTTTATACAGGTACCTACAATCTCTCCATCCCTTCACCAAGCATTGATATAAATAAATGGAGAAGGCGTTTGTTTCTTCACACATGAAAACCGTTTTCTTTGCTATATGGTTGCAACATGAGCAGGGGCAGATTTTTCTGGCTTCACAAAACAAAGACAGCCATCCACATTAGATCAGCATCCTGGTTGCACTTTATGCTCTTTCTGCTTCCCATCAAAGGTTCATTCCTGGAAACATCTTGGTTTTGGAATAATCCTGTCATTCAAAGAGATAAAAACGGCCAATTTTTGGCTGCTTTTCTCCAATGGTCTTAGTCTTAGCAGGTTGCTAGTTCTACCAGGCCTTCCTTCCTCTGTGGGACTTGGCAGTGGGTCTGCTGTTGGTAACTGCAGAGGTTTTTCAGAGGGGAAAAACATTGCTCTTCTCCCAGTTTTAGGTCTTGAAGTCTAAGGAAAATTAGAAGTGAATTCACAAATGTAGGTCTTTCAGAGTGAACAACAAAAAAACTTTTAGAGTAGAATTTGAAACGATGTTGTTATTGCTATATTTAATCCTTCAGACAACTTTAAAGACATAATCTTCCATTTTGCTTATAAATCAATAATAATAATGGTGGGTTTTAGTTTTAGTTTTCTATGTTCTCCCATTTGAGAACTATGACAGCAGGCAAATGTAGAAGTACCTGAATGAAGCCCAGCTCCATCTCAGGCTGTCTTTGTTCAGAAAGGATTGTACATGGTGACAAAGTACATAGTGTGACCTTCCTCGTGCATTTCTCATTTATAAGGTTTCTAGAGATGCACTCTAAAGATACATTTCTTATTTAGAAAGAAATAAAGTTTTATTCAAGGAGCAAATAACCACTCTGAATATTTGCTTATTCCCAAAATGTGTTTTTTCACATGGGATCACAGGACCAGCCTGCTCCAAGAGAGCAGCAGTAAGGCAACAATTTTCCTATTAAATTGTTGCAATTGCTTTTTGTCTCTATCACGAAATCTCTTCTCTTGGTTTAGCTGATTCTTAACTTACAATGGAGTGGCTAAGAAAACCTGTATTAGAAAAGGAAAAAAAATATGGATTTCAATATAGGTTTCAGAAGAAATCAGCAAGATTTCTGTGTATCTTCCACCTCTCCTCTCTCTGCAAGGGTGTAGTTTGTACAAGGTTTGCTATCAGAGAACTGCACAGGGAGTGAAAGGATGGTGACAGAGATGGGATGTACTGTGGGTGAAACACACTTCTTCCCATGTAAGGAATGCAGAGCAATGCCCAGGAGCAATTCTGGTAGTTAGGGATTTCATGGTCCCCCTCCGCTCCCAGGCAGGGCGCAGGGCATCTTCCAGATCCTGGCTCTCCCACTCACCCCAGCTGTGGCTGTCCCTCTGACAGCCCTGGGTTTCCAAGCATGCTAAGGAAGTGAAAATAGAAACATTTCCAGAAGAGCATGGTGGGATGATTCACAGACACACAATTCGGTACACCATCATCAACTATCTCAGGTGACAGCCATGTCTCCTACATTTATATGGGATATTATGCAAGATGGCATTTTCTCCCCCTCCAAACAGGAGCTAAAAAAATGGCCAGTACAAGAAAAAATAAATCAGCTGTCTAATTACTTCTGGAAAGCCAGACTCCTCCTCTGATATTTTAATGCTTTAGCTCTGCCTGTGTCCTGGCATATCTCCTCTGTGCTGGTTTGCCTATGTCCTTCCCGGGTGTATTTTCACCATTAACTAAAGACTGTCCCGCAGAGGAGCTGATGCAACGTGCCAGTGCAGCATCCCTTGTGTTATCTGCAGCTCAGCAGCCTCTGGTCTTGCCCCCATTTGCACTCTTGGTCTCTGTCTGGGATGACTCCAGTTCTGTTTATCTTGGGGAATCAACACAAATCTGTTTGCTGTCTAGTAGCTTCCAGAGTTTCCAGAGATTCCTCCCAAGTGTGGGAGTTGTCCCAAAACATCTCTTCTGTTGTGACTGCCTTGGCCAGCATCTCTTTGAAATGCAGGCTCCAGGTGATTGACTTCCAAGCAAGAGGAGCTGAATGGGTTTAGACAGATTAACATTCTAGCAGTAAGTGGCAGTCATTCCAAGGAGCTAAATCAAATTCTCAAGTGCTCATTAGCAACAGGGGGAGAAAAAAAAAAAAAAAAAGAAAAGAAAAAAAAGAAGAAAAAACTCTAGTTTGAGAACATAAAAAAGAATCACCACACAATGGAGAGACTTGGTGGAAGCTGTTTTCTTCACTAGAGTTTTTCATTGATGGGCATGTCCCTAAAACAATGGGTCATGGCAGGTTGTTGCTGTTTGTGTTATAAACAATTGTTTATAGCATTTGTTTATAACACAAAGTATGGAGATGCAGTTGACCCAGGTTCACTTCAAGTTCAGAATCAGCCTGGTAAAGTTTGGCAAGACATGGATTAGCAGCAGTGTACTTACAGCGGCAGGGTAAAAACCACTGTAGCTCCCATTTGCTATCCCATCTTGTAAGGACGGCTCTACATCCCTGAAAAACAAAACACAAGTCTGCTGTGATGACTTCACTCAGGTCATCCAGGGCACTTCGTATGTTCATAATCATCTGTCTGTTTGGAGTGTCCTAATAGGACATAATTGCATAAATCACTGCGTGGGGGAGGTACAGAGGATGTTCACCACTCAGCAATCCAGACAAGAAACACTGCTGTGTCTCCGGGCATGCAGGGACAGTGGCTTCACCACAGGTTCAGGAAGGTGCAGCCCACGTTTCTCATCAACACTGGCCATTGCCAAACAGCATGGCGAGGAGGGTGGCACAAGGTGGCCGTGCAGCAGCTGCCCCTGGCATGGCCACCCTGTGTCCCCTGCCCTGCAGCGCTCCCCTCCCCAGGCGCCCACCACTCCTTCCACTTCCCACGCTGTCCTCATTGCTCACTCCAGGCTTGGAAGCAACGGTGAAACGTGGGCCTGAATCTTACTAGTGAGTGGAGTAGTTTACATTAATTAAAAATATTTACAGTTTTTTCTTAAGCTTGTTTTCCTAGAGTTCTACAAATCATGCAAGCAGATTTTTGTAGTTTAGGCAACTGCACTGCAAACCTTCACCTATTTCTCACTAAAAACCTAATAAAAGGCATAAATAGGAAAGATTTTATTATTAACAACTAGTCCTATAAAAGTAAAATTGGCTCTACCTGGGTAAGATTTTCTGTGCAGAGTGAAATCCCCATTTACTTCTTACATTTCAGAAACAGCAGAGGCCAATCCTGCCCCAGGTCCCCCTTGCTGCTTGATTTACTCAGAGAAGTATTTCAGCGGCTGTTTCACGCAGCGCTAATGAGTTTAAAACCCCGTCGGTTCACAGCAGCTGAGCGGTGGCGAGAGCACAACCCTGAGCTGTACCCGGATAAGGACTCGCCTGGAGAAGAGGGAAACCCGAAAGCAGACTTGAGGCCAGCACCCACGACTGGCTTTCTGCACGTGGGTGCTGCTGCTGCCGGCCCTCCTGGGCTCTGCTGGGCTCCTGGTTTGTGCTGCTTGTCCCCTGCACTTGCCACATGCTCTGCCTGTGACAGTGCTTTCCATAGGTGAAGTTCACCCTCAGCACAAAAGGAGCATCCCTGATGGAAAGTGCCCAGATGCTCTGGTAACAGAGTCATTCCCTCCACCAGCACTCACATTTTTAAATGCCTTTTAGAAAGCTGCTTTCACTGGAAAAGAAAAGAAAAGAAAAGAAAAGAAAAGAAAAGAAAAGAAAAGAAAAGAAAAGAAAAGAAAAGAAAAGAAAAGAAAAGAAAAGAAAAGAAAAGAAAAGAAAAGAAAAGAAAAGAAAAGAAAAGAAAAGAAAAGAAAAGAAAAGAAAAGAAAAGAAAAGAAAAGAAAAGAAAAGAAAAGAAAAGAAAAGAAAAGAAAAGAAAAGAAAAGAAAAGAAAAGAAAAGAAAAGAAAAGAAAAGAAAAGAAAAGAAAAGAAAAGAAAAGAAAAGAAAAGAAAAGAAAAGAAAAGAAAAGAAAAGAAAAGAAAAGAAAAGAAAAGAAAAGAAAAGAAAAGAAAAGAAAAGAAAAGAAAAGAAAAGAAAAGAAAAGAAAAGAAAAGAAAAGAAAAGAAAAGAAAAGAAAAGAAAAGAAAAGAAAAGAAAAGAAAAGAAAAGAAAAGAAAAGAAAAGAAAAGAAAAGAAAAGAAAAGAAAAGAAAAGAAAAGAAAAGAAAAGAAAAGAAAAGAAAAGAAAAGAAAAGAAAAGAAAAGAAAAGAAAAGAAAAGAAAAGAAAAGAAAAGAAAAGAAAAGAAAAGAAAAGAAAAGAAAAGAAAAGAAAAGAAAAGAAAAGAAAAGAAAAGAAAAGAAAAGAAAAGAAAAGAAAAGAAAAGAAAAGAAAAGAAAAGAAAAGAAAAGAAAAGAAAAGAAAAGAAAAGAAAAGAAAAGAAAAGAAAAGAAAAGAAAAGAAAAGAAAAGAAAAGAAAAGAAAAGAAAAGAAAAGAAAAGAAAAGAAAAGAAAAGAAAAGAAAAGAAAAGAAAAGAAAAGAAAAGAAAAGAAAAGAAAAGAAAAGAAAAGAAAAGAAAAGAAAAGAAAAGAAAAGAAAAAGAAGCAGCAAAGAGAGCAAGGCGTCAGGAAATACTTTTGCTGACTTGTTGTGAAGAAAATATTTTTCTTATCCAAAACAACAGAAGAAGCTGAATAAGCCACTTCACCTTCCTTCCTTTCCTCTCCTCCCTCTCTAGGCCTTCTGCCTCTGCAAAAGATGTTCCTTCAGCCATTTGACATCATATCTAGCATATTTGTTTGCTATTTATTCTCTTCCTTGTCAGCTCCTGGGACTATTCAAAAGGGTGGGCAACTTTGGTTTGGCTTCTACCTTCAGTTGCTACTGTGGAACCTGGACCTGTAGACCAGCACTGCCAGCACCAACAGGCACAGCTCCCCGGCAGCATCTGACACAGCAAAACCTTCTGCTTGGATCCATCACACACATGGTGGTTACAGGTTTTTGCAGTGCCACAGAAACAGATGCTGAAATTATAGCAAGTGAATTCTCTTTCTGGGATTCTGAATCTCTCTGCTATAGTCTTGATAATTTACAAGCAGTAAATTTGTGGATCTAAACCCATTATGCTTGAAAGAGCTGCACACTGTAAAAATTCTTGCAGGAATTTGAGTGATTTCTGCTAGGAAGTGTCATGCATTGCTCCCATGATCACTATTACAAAGTATGATCCTAATTAAAAAAAAGAAGGGACAAAAAGTACCTTTGTGTTCAGGACCCTGGCTCTTTGCTAGCACAAATTATTATTTCCTTCCCCTTTCCTTTGGATTTCTTTGTTCCTCTAAGCCAACACAGGTAAGGAACAGGGAGTTGGATCCTCTTCCTACAACACCATACATCAGCAGGAGCTTAATAAATCCTAATTGCATTCACCTGTACAACCTCCACTGTGAGCACAACATGGTGTCCATGACCATTATGAACAGTGATGATTAATGGACAAATATCCATCAGAAATGGTGTGATCATCCCTTTTGGCACGGGCATGCACTGGATGAGCTCTCAAAATCTCTTCCAGCACTGTGACTCTGTGACAACACCAGGAGAAAAGGACTCCAGTTTGATTTTCAAATAGTCAGCTGTTTGCAGGTCTGTAGCTACCAGCTAGGGAAAAAAAGCATCCTTCCATCTGCAAGCACAGCTCATTGCCAGTTGTGCAAAATTCTCCTGCCATGTAAAATTTTCAGGAATATTTGATTAAGTATTACTGCACTTCACTTGTACTATAATGCTACCTGCTAATGGCAGGCTCCCTGTTCAAAAGTATGCTTTTTGTGTTATCTGTAATGTATGAGCCTGCAACTGGAGTCTGGATTGCAGTAGGTGTCCTGCTGCCTTGTTAGTTTAGAGAATTCAAGCCAGTGATGCTTAGTAAAACTACTGTTTTCTTATCTGCTTCAATGGAAACAGATTTATGTTAGGGAAGAATGAAAATACCACATCTCAGAGATTTAGCTTTTTGTAAAGCCATTGCCAGCATCACTCTCCTTTCCATCTTCCACAAGAAAACTAACAACAGGAGCACACTTTCCTGAAAACTTCATTTCATTCATCCTAATTTCTAACGGGGAAAAATATTTCAGTTCGTGAAACTTTGCTTGATGAAGGTGTGAACAGAAGTGTGATGGCATGAAGCTGGTGCCACTGCAGTAGCTCATGTGCATGGTCAGGCTTGTTCCCGGAGGTGGCTGTTCCTTGATAGATAGGCATTACCTTCTCTTTTGCCCCCAGCAGCATTCTGCTGGTAGCTCAGGGGCTATTAATGCTGAGTTAGATGACTTGACCTGAGCTACATTTGGGAGCGCTTACATGATTCAAACAAACTCTAGGTTTTTGTATGGTGTCTGCCTGCAACTTTTCCACAGGTGCTCAAAGCTTAGTTTTTGTTCTCTCCAGTTGCTCCTGCACATTGTCTGTTACTGATCTCACTGGAAAGGGACTATGATTTTTGCAACCTGCAAGTTAAACTGGTGAATTTTGAAGTAAACTGAGGCTGGCTGGGTAAGTCTGGGAAGAAGAGAAAAAAGAAAGAAGTGAAATGCAGTAATGATTATGGAAGTAAAAAAAAAAAAAGAATTAGAATAAATTAGAGTACTACTCAGGTGAAAAAACAAAACAAAACCCAAAAGCACCTTGGCCATGGCAGTAGAAAGGGCTGCTAACAACACAGTTGCATCAGCACTGGCTAGAGGGGAGGTGCTTCTGACTCAGTGCACCGTGTTCTTCTCTGTCTCTCCTGCTTAAAACAATTATGTCTATAATGCCAGTAGATACTCTGGCTTTGTCAAGGTTATTATTAACAAACCACTAATTACTATTCTAATAGTATTTTTTTAAAAAAAAGCAATTAAGGCCTATAAAATTCATATAAACTCTCTGCTTTTGTAGGAGCAGACTGGCAGGAATGGTGGAGTCCCTTACACAGCACTGAAGGTAAGCCCTGGCTGGCTTCCAGGCAGAGTAAGTCATCAAGTCTGTGGCAAATTGTACTTCTCAGCAGAGGTGGGAATGAATCTGGAAAACTGGTTATTGCAAGATAATAAAAGCTAGATTTGAATTTGTGTTTGATTTCCTAGGTGAAGGAGATGTTCAATTATTGATTACTTTGATTAGTAATAGGTCTGCAGTAATTAAGTTGAAGCAATTCCTTCTGATCTAGGTGTCTTTCTGGTTAATTTAATTAACAAAGAGAAATGCTAATCTAGTGAATGACAGATGAGTTAGTACTGGCTTCTCTTTGAATTTATAGGTTAAATGTAAACCCCTTGGCCTCATCATCTTCTCCACATCTGCTTCCTGCCACCTCCCTTTACTTCACACGGCTCCAGGTTAACTATCCCCTTTGCCTTCTCAGCTAGGCAGGGCATGTCTTCACCATCTGTTTGCATCAAGAGTCCCTCTTTTCCTTCTTTTTTAGCCTCCTGTTTAAAGCCTTATCTTCAGTAGAGACCTGCTGTCAAGTGGAGGCAGCACTGAGACACTGCTAGCATCACCTCCATGGCTTCCAACCACCACTGGCTGTGACCCTCCTCTAGAACGGCCAGGACCCAGAGCATGATGTATGAAACACTTTGGTCAAAGCGGCACTGAATTGGTTGGTAAGAGAGTATTTTAGGGTACACAGGTTTATTTGGTCTTCTCTTACTCAGACTAGATTAAGCCATTAGGTTTCCTTCTAGTGAATCCCATTAATCATGCTGCCAAATATTTCATCAGGGATCCCGACAGGAAAACCTACAGAGGAGCTAATGCTTATGATGATCACTAATATAGCTTGTCTAACTGTACAGCTGGAGGGACTTGGTCACGGATCAGGACCTTGTTGTGCTACATGCTGCCAAATGTGGATCACATCCCATGTTTTACCCAGAGAACTTGTCATCTGAATAGGCAATGCCTTTGACTTTGTCAACAGATCTTCCTCAGGATAGAGTACACCTGGACTGGAAATATTACACATCAAGAATTACCTTTTTTGTTATCATTTCTACTTCTACACAAAAGTCAAACCAACTGTGTCCATTACTCTGTTTGTGACTGTGTCACAATCCTTCCAGTTACCATCTATGTGTAATCAAAGGTCATAGTTTTATTTTGATCTTGTTCTTATTCTGTATGAATGACCTATGTAATTCTAAACATTGCTTCTAGGTAATTTCTTAAAGAATAGTGCATAGCTTAGAATATTACAACTAAGCCTAAAATAATGTCTGCATGTTTATGGACTGTGTCTTTTAGTCATGCACGTAACAGTTTGCAGGTTTCACATCAGCTGGTGAACTTCACTTTTGCAATATATATTTTTAATAAATTTTCAGGTAGGGAGGATTTAATAACTCTTTAGAACTGTCTTGTTTGAACCCTTAGATTAAGCTGAAAATATACTGTGAAATACTGAAAAAAGAGGAAAACCCAGAAACATCCAGATGCTCGTCATTAGCTAACTACAGGACACTACAAGTAAGTGAATTGAACTGATAAATGTGTTCTTTGTAGAAAATCACAAATCTATGTTGTACTGTTCATCTCCCTGTCATGAATCTACAGGTGCTGGTAAGGGTAGGGATCCTCTTCAAAAACTGGAACAAGACTCACCATGCTGCTGTTATATAATTATCACCAGCATTGTCTCACATGCTCTAATGTAAAATAATTATCACAGAAATGATCAAAACTGGACTTCAGTGCACCTCAGAGTATTCCTGTCAGAGCTGGTCTCTCTCCCTAAGTTTCAAGCTCGTTTGTCAGGCAAGCAGAGTGTTTTTAACTTTGCTATGCCTGATTTGGAACCGCACACTTATTCTGTGCAAATCCAGCTCTTACAACAACTTGCAGTGCAATCATCTCTACACTGTGATATGTATTTCTTTTGTGGTTCTTGGCTTTTTTTTTAAAAAAAAAAAAGAGAGAACAGAGAAAATATTGTGAGCTGGAAAATTTCCCTGTCACATAGCCTTCTGTCCCTGTTTACCAGCAAGATGTGTGGATATTTCGTAGTGTTCCTTCCATCCTCCCATCCCCATTGCTGATGTTTGGCTCTCCTAGTAGTCTGTGCCCTTTTTCCCTTGTGCATCACCAGTTATCGATTTCTGTGTCCTCTTTGGAGGGTGAGAGACAGGCAGCCAGGCACTAGTGCTTGCCCAGCCTTGGTGTCTGGGAGTTCCTCACCAGTGGGGACAGGCAGCAGCTCCCCAAAGCCTGGGATGATGAAACATGTGTCATGTTTGACCAAAGATGGTCGAGGGCCCAATCTTGGTTTTATTTTTGACGTATCATGACTCCGTGGAAATGGTTTAAAAAATTACTTTGAAAGTGAGGTAGATCTCATGGAAGTTGTGACATCTGCCACCTGATATTGAAGGTAGTTGTCAGAGGCTTTCAAGCTCCTATACCAGAGTGGGTATGAGAAACAGGAACAGTTTCCAAATTTTAGTATTTTCACAGAGCTTTGCTGAAAGCCAAGGCAAATGGAAAGATAACTAATTTCCTGCT
>NW_010332384.1:36979-37883 GCF_000700745.2 Antrostomus carolinensis
CAGAAGGTCAAGAACATTACTCTTGGGTGGATGGGTAGACAGGAGACAACTCAGGGCTCAGAAGCTGTGAGCTAATGCACAGAACAGAGTAGAAGCTGGACAGTGTATACAGCAGTGCAGGTGGACAGTCCTACCAAAAGCCCGCAGAGGGGCCTTCTGGTTTAGTGTCATCTGTTGCTGCAAATCAACCATTACGTGATGATTTGATTTCTCCTACATCCAAGAAATCAAACACTTAAGTATTTCCACAAGCAGCCTGAATTGCGATAAATGTTCCTGGTTTTGTTGCAAATTGCTAATTAAAAAAAAAAAAAGCAAGCGCCTATTAGGCTATTTAGGTCAAAAAGAACATCATTGTTTATTAACATAAGGCTTATGTGGGCCAGAGATCTCGTGTACCTGGGTGACCTTTCTGTTTGGTGGATTCCTTTTTCTGCGTTACGGTTCCACAGCCTATGTCCCGTGTCCTGATGGAGAACTTCTGTCCATTGGAGTGCGGAGGAGGTTCAGCTCTCACCAGTACTTTCGAGTCACTGAGTCATCCAAGTACATTTTTTTCTGCTAACCACCCATGACTATTATGGGATGTGTGTGAACACCACCACCCCCCCTCCCCCCTCCCACAGTCACACCCCTTCCTAGTTATTCCCCTGACCTCTACACAAGCTCACACCCAGCTGAGCACACAAGTGTCTACATGTATTGCAATGATATCTGATGTTGTCTTGGGGGCCTCTCAAACCTTGCTTCTTTTGTATGCTGAAAGACAGAAATTGTGAATTTGGGAAACCTCTTTTGTTTTGTTTTCCCCTTTTACAAGGATTAATAAATAGCTGAATTCTACTTGGCTTGATTTTTGTTCTGTTCTTAGAGCTTGCTTTGGTACATAATGATAATTTCCTGC
>NW_010332384.1:37921-50362 GCF_000700745.2 Antrostomus carolinensis
CACTTCCCTTCCAAGAGATGTGATTTCAGAGTAAATAGCAGACTAGTACCCAGTGTGTCTCCTAGCCAGGGTTAAATCTGACCACATAGCCTTGTGATTTTACCCAGCTTCTGATTTCACCAGCGACTGTTCCAGTTTTGAGATAGAGAAATGTATGTTTGCTATGAAGAAAGTGCCCAAGTTTTCACCTGTGAATTCTTGACCATCCGCAAGGCAGAAGAGGTCTCCGAGATCCCCTGTGCAAACTATCTGCTATCTGAGCTGAGGAATTTAAGAGAGAAGAGCAATACTACATTCAGAGGGTTTTACCCTAGCATTTTCAGGTCCTCATTTTATTAAAAGGACTGGAAAACCACTTTGCATGTGTGAGAGAGCTCGGCATAATAATAACAGAAACAACATCACTATTATTTTTTCTGTGCTGGAGGAAGTGCTGCCCATGGCTATGTGAAAGTGCAGAGCTCTCTTCCCTCCAGAGCTTTAATAAAGCAAGAGGGAAGAAGAGCAGCAGCTTGCTGCAGCGCCCTGCTAGTTGTAGGTTTGGTTGGGGGTGCAGCAAGGTTTATCTAAGGGCATGTTGACATGCAGCCAAGGTGCATTGTGCAGACACCCCTGAACTAAAGCACCCTAATGTACCTCTGTGGCTCCAGGAGCCCCCAAGGAGTGTTTGCTGGCTAAAGGCAGCAGGAGCACATGGCATACCAAGCGTGCCTGCTCCTCTGAGTAAAGGGCTTACATCAAAGGTAAGACAGAGCTGCTGCTATTGAAGACAAGTATTGCTGTGACATCCGTGTGCTGGGGCTTGCTGGGGGGCAGAGCCCCCCTCAGCTCACAGGCCCTGGACAGAGGGGAACAGCTGTGGAGCTGCTGTGGCTGCAGCTCTGTGGCCGGGGGCTCCTGCACACAGCAAATGCAAACCCCAGAATGAAAATACTGCTTCACACCTGGCTCCCCCAGGCGAGACTGATTACACAGCATGTACAGCGATGGAGAGCTTGGACTTAGAGGTGGAGGAGAGTTATTGGAGTGAGGTGAAGGGCAAAAAGAGGATGGCAAGCTGCAGCACAGCCAGGCAGGCTCATAGCTTCTGACAGTGCCAGGTGAGGGCACAACTCTCAGCACGTCATCTCCATCCCAAAACACAACACTGTAAATCTCTCGCTGCTGTCATCACAGACAGTCTTAGTGAGGGACTCAAGGAAGAGACTCAGGCGGCTTTATCTGCTTCTTTTAGTTTGAGGATTGTATTTGGTGTGAGGGTAGCATGGAAGAACACATGAGGTTACCTGTAGAAAAGCAAATATTAGAGGGACCTGAGCTGGCATTGCTGGAGTCATGGCAAGCCAGAGATAAAGTGCTGAGATGGAGACAAGAATGAGAAGGGCTGGGATATAGAATCACAGAATGGTATGGGTTGGAAGGGTCCTTAAAGATCATCTAGTTCCAACCCCCCTGCCATGAGCAGGGACACCTTCCACTAGACCAGGTTGCTCAAAGCCTCATCCAACCTGACCTTGAACACTTCCAGAGAGGGGGCATCCACAACTTCCTTGGGCAACCTGTTCCAGTGTCTGACCACCCTCACAGTAAAGAATTTCTTTCTAATATATGAATGGTTTAAAGGAAAGCCTGAATCTGAAAAGCATGTGGATAGAAGATGAGGTTGTTGAGAGGGGTAGGGTGGTCAAACAGCCAAGTAGGAAAGCAAGATATACAGAGTGGGAGGAGATCATAGGGAAGGAGGGAAACCACAGTAACAGAAGTTGCAATCAGCCTGCATGGAAGTACCAAAAAGAAAACAGCACAGGTGAGAAAATATGAGAGGACAAGAGAATGGAGGAAATTGTGTCAGCTGCTACAATTTCTTAATAATCCAAATTAAATTATAATCCTTATAATTTGGGTTATCAAGAATAATTTGAGCTATTCCATTAAACTTCTGCATTCAATGTGATGAGGTGTTTTCATGACCACATGACAAAAAGAGACAAGATTTTTCCCCTACTCATAAAGTATTTCTGAGCAAATTCTTCTGTACAAGTCTGTGATGCCTTTCATGAAGTTATGTGTCTGGATTTGATCTTTGAAAGGAAATTCATTCTCTTATATTACACTCTTTTGGTCTTGGTGGAAACTGATCTTGAACCAAGCCAGTTTTGTTAGTAAAAGGCATTGTATCCAAGCCACAGGATCTCTGTGTGCATCCCAAGTGATAGGAGTTAGTAAACTAATTCTGGACTGATACCAGGAGCAGAAGATCTGTAAATACATTCTGAGAAGCTGAGTGTTTACAATATGGAAAGCTTTGTTGGTAAGAAGCATTTAAACCTATAGACAGAGCCAGCTCTGATACTTTCAGCTGTGCTGACAAAGGGATGATTTTTCATCCCTGATGCTATGCTGGCCTCAGCCAGATCCCACGAGAGTGGATGGGACAGAAGACAAGGTGTTTCTGGGAGTCTGAAGAGCTGCAAGGGTTTCACTGGGCTCTCTCTTTCCTTCTGCTCCCCTCTTCATTAGCTGCCCCTGTCCATCTCATTCCCTCTTCCCAAGAAATGGGCTCCCAGATCTGCTCCCCACAAGACCTCTCTGGAGGAGAAGGTGCTGTGGCACAGACTAAGCATACTGAGATCTTTTACCTAGGAAATAGTATTTCACAGACCACTCACAGAAATGTGCACTCTCCAAGCTTCAACTTTAACAGGGGAAAATCAGACACTGTAAGATGACTGATTTAATTGCAGACTGTCTTTGCTTACTGAACTATATCCAAATATTTAACCTGTACTAGGAAACATTCTGTTAGAGGCTTTTTAACTTTTGCTTTTTACAGAAGGAACAAATATTCTACTTCTCTAGTTAGTTCTCTTGATATGCAGAAGCATTTCATTCCTGGGTAACACACTTTGTCACTTGAGTATTTCATACTTTAAAAAAAAAAAAAAGGCTTTTCATAATCTCCTGAATGAAATGCAGTCACCAAACTTTCAACATGCAGTTTCTTGCTGCAGTAAAGTCAGCTCTTGGCAGCAGTGATAAACTGTACAACAGATATTACACAATTGACACCACAATAAGCCAGATTTAGAAGGAAGTGTTCAAACTGGGAGACATATCCCCCCCAAAAAACCCCAGCTCCCCAATATTGAATGCTCATAGCCAGACACTTTTTATTGCAATTTTAAGATCAGTTTTGGAGGACGCCTTCCTTAATCAAATACTGTTGCCTTTAAAGATTAGTGTTCACAGCCTAATCATGCTGCACTTAGCTTAATTTGCTTTGCTATGGACTCATTAAATTCTTTTCTTTTGGTCAGAAACCCTACCATGGCTTGGCAGAAGAACAGGAAATCTCTGCTTGGTTTTACAGGGTTGTGACTGCTCTTTCATTTTAACCCACAGACTGGAGGGTGCTACGGCAAATTGAAGCTGGGTCATTCTTTCCTTCCTATGCAAAGAGCTCACAACTCCTTAAAACACTTCGTCAACTGAACAATTGGGACTTACAGAGGAAGAAAAATTATTCTGATGTAAAAAATGACTCAGACTGACATTAGATCAATTAGATCTAATGTTTAATTTTAGGTGGCCTGAACCCCCAAAGACAACAATCCCTATGACTGATCATAAATTTTTGAGGATGCTTTCCTCACATCTCAGCTTGCAACAGATCCAGAATTTGGTGGTAAAGAGGAGACTTTCCTGAATTACTACTGTCATCTGAATGGCTGATCTAAACTGAGAAAGGAAAGTGCACATCAGGACCAACCTGGCAACATCTACTTGTATTTGAACTGGAATCTGGGAATCAGAGTACAGTAGGAAATACTGTATTTATTGCCACAAGCAATAAGTAGTGGAGATTTTGTACTACTATTTTGCTGGTAGCTGTGCAGTGTATAAATCGCTGTCCTCACCAAAGTTTGGAAATCCATTAAAAAGCTGTGAGCAGCTGTGTCATGGTCATCCCTGTACATGCAGGGCTGTGCAGACAGATGTGGCACCTTGCAGTCTCACCTGGGCCCGTGGAAAGTGTCTGTTGCACAGAGACAGAGTGAGCAGTAATGGGTATTTTAATTGTCGGATTAGCTATTGCCTGGCATTAGCTCTAACTAGACTCCCCTCATGCTGTAACAGTCTTCACCAGCAGCTGAACAGCCCTAAGAAAAATGTCAAACTCTTTCCTATCTTTAGTATCTTCAAAGCAAACCTGTTGAAATCTTCCACCAAGAAGGAAGGCATGAACTGGCTTTCAGAGAGGATGTCGGATCCAGTCTGACCAGCACCGACAGGGAGGTAGGATAACCGGTACAGCTGTTACAATAAGAGGAATATTTTGTTTTTCAGAGGTATGTCAGTCAGAGGTGAGACCCACAAGTGCATGTGAAGAGTCAGCAAAACAGGCAGAACTATATTTTTAGCAGCATACTTTACAGAATTTGGCTTTACCGCACTGGTGCAAGCACAGCTCTTGGTAGTATAGGTGTGTCCTGGACATGCAGGGCAGTATATTCATATCTCTTTACATTTTCTATACTATTCATTGTATTACAGAGATTCTCATTTAGAAGAAGTAAACTGTACATGTTTGGCAAAGAAGTACTTCTGCCAGTAATGCCTATTTTGCTTCTTTAAATGGAGCAAGTGGAGCATAAGCTCTCTCTACATGAGATGGATTTCCTGGGGACTTTATTGGCAAACTTACCAGATGAAGACACTATGGAAAAGCCTTGCTTTAGGACAAACTGGCCATGATTTTAAGGAAGAAAATGCTAGAATACTTAAGAGATTTTGGTACCACTAAGACCTTCATTATTTGCTTTTCTGGACTATACTTCTTTAAAGAATTTAATGCATAAAATGTTTGCAGCTAATGCCAAATTATCATTTTAATTCGAGTATTTGATGACAATTTTCCCCATGATTATTTGCTCATTAATATTGGTAAGTTCTGAAAGATTTTTTTTTTTTTAATGTTTGATGCATTTGCTAAAACTGGAATCACATCCCTTTATCAATTTGTGAATTATGATAGTTTGGAGAGAGCACACTGCTAACTTGAATTTTGCAATCTTTGGCTGTGTGGCTTTACGTGTCATCCCAATAGCAGTTTGATTCATTGGTATCTGCCTGAAGCAAAGCTCTATTAGGGGGTCAAGGTGGATTTGCTTAGGTAAAACCTATGGGATTTTTCTCTACTGGAAAATGAATACAATTAGAGAAATACATGTTTAGAAGGATAAATTGCTTTCAAAAAGCATAGGTAATATAACTGTAACAAAGCAGCGTGGTGCGTACTCAACTCTGAACATTTCTTTTAAAAATTATGAAGACTTAAGAAGAATTGTTAATTAAGAATTCCTAAGAATTAATTAAGAATAAAAATAATTCTTTTAAAAATTAGAAGAATTATGAAAAATGAATTTCTGTCATCACTAGCTTTAACCTCCAATATTATTTATTTTTTAAAGATTTAACTTGCAGGACTTCCAATCTACTGTTTGTTGGGGGCTGGCTTTGTCCAGCTGTCTTAGATGAAGATCCTCTCTCTAGTCATCAATTGCAGATGTTAATTAGGGGAGGGGGGGGGGCGGGACTAATCGGTTGCAGAAACGTCCTGCACAGGGAAACAAACAGCTGAATAAAATATTTCGATCACTACTGGTGGTAAATGTTGTTCTGTTAAGTATTTGCATGCACGTGATGAAACATTGCCTGCGTTAAGTAAGTTTTCCAACAACAACAAAAAACCCTGCATTTGAACAAAAGTGACTGAAGGGAGAAACTGAAAACTTTTTTTTTCCTGTTGCATGACAATGCAAGCAGGAATTACTACTAAAAAAAAAAAAATCTGCTGGTGTGTGCTTCCTGTTCCAGTTTGTTTAGTCACAAGTCTGCATTAGATCTCACCGTTGGTTGGTTTAATTTACTATAAACAGATCTTGTGCTTTGTTTCAATACATCAAAGCCCATAGCCAGGCACAGACAGGTAACGTAAAAGAGGGTGAGAAAGTTTACGGTCTTGCTTGATTGTTTCTTTAAGAATTCCAAACAACGGTCAGAGGGATCACCCGGAGGTTAAAAGAAGGCTTGGTTGGTTGGGCTTCCCCCCCCCCCCCCCCCCAAAAAAAACTGGTTTCTCTTTTGTTCCTTTTCTAGAAACCAGATGTAACTTTAGTTTAGAACAGGGTGAAATGTGGCACTTGTTCACCCAGCCTTACGGCTGCCTGGGGGTGACGGGCTCAGGCAGAGGTGCGGGCTCCTCTCCCCGCCGCGCTGCCCGCGCCGTCCCGTCCCGCCCCGCCGGTGGGTACCAGCGCCTGCTTCTCTTCCCATCTCCATCCGCCTGAAAGATGCGACTGGCTGAGGAGGGGATTTTCTCATGACTGACACTGCCAAAAAGAAATCACTGGTTTAGCCTTTTAAAGATAAAAGGTAATCACTCCCTCCCTCAGCATTTTTAGTAAAAGTTTGCTTCCTTCCAGTCTTTGCATCTCTCCAGGTTTCTCTCTCTTTCTCTCTCTCTCTTTTTATTAATTTTTTTTAATCTGCCCTCTTAAAACAACAGGAATGCTGCACTGGCCCTCAGCCAGCCAAGGCTCAGCGAGCAGGGTAAAATTTCAGTTCAGATTTACGGGAAGGTGTTGGGAGTAAAAATCTGGTTTGGTGAGTTTAAGGCGGGGAGTAGTCAAGAGACAACCTTGCTACTGTGAGTGCGGAGAGAAAGGGAGGAGGAGGCGGGGGGGGGATAAAAAAACCACTCGGGCTGGGGATGAGAGACCAATTTTCTCCCTGTCCGAGTTTCAGTCCGTGTTCCTGAGCTCCTGCAGCCTTATCGAGTTTGTAAGCAGAAAGTCGGGTCTGGGAGGGGAAGAGCTGCGCGGTGCCGGCGAGGAGCCCAGCGCCCTGGAATGTACGGCTTAGGGCAGGGGCGAGCAGGGGCTTTAGCTGAGCTGGTACTAATTGCAAGTTGTAGTGCTCAAAAACTCTGTTAAAAAAAAAAAAAAAGAAAAAAAAAGAAAAAAAAAAATCCCAGAGCCAAGAGAGGGGGTTAAGGCTGGGAGAGCTGTTGCTCCAAGCAGCAGTGTGAGGAGTTGCTCAACTCTCATTGAGCAGCGCGGTAGGAAGGAAAATGCATTAAGCTGCTGCCCCGAACGTTACCCTGCTGCGAATGGTGCTGAGGCGGGCTCCAGGTAGGTACCGTCGCTTCTCGGTTTGCTCTGCTCTTCCTCTGTCCTTCCCTGAGAGTTCACTCTTCTGTGATTGGGTTGACAACGTAAGAGGACAGAAGTTCACTCAGAAAATAAATTTTAAAATATTTTTAGGGGGGAAAGGCAAACGGAAAGGACTGCAGAGATTCTTGAAGTTTTGGTGACTCTTCTCAAGTGACAGATTTGTGGTGATTCTGAGGAACGATGACAAATGAGAGGCAGGAGCAGGTATTAAATAAGGACAGAGTGAGAAGTGATCTGCAGATCTGAGAGTTTTAAATTAAAAGACGTGTGTTTCTCCATATCAAAGAAAAACTACAGTGTTATGTGCCTAATGTCTTTGGAGTAAATTTTGGAAGGAGTATTTTTGTATGGCTGTTTCTTCTTTTTCAGCATTTAAAATACTGTAGTCTGTGAAGAACGGGGTGGCACAAGTGACAGGGAGGTGACAAGAAGGCTCTGAGATAGGCTGCTGTCTGCCCATCTGTTATAGACATTAGCATAAGAATGGGATCTTATCTGGGAAAAGTTTCTGATGACCATTTAAAATACATGTATCAATCAGGAGGTCAAGCATCTCCTTTACTCTGAGGTATGTGAGATTAGATGAGAAATACCACGGACTCCTTATTCATGTTAGAAAAAATAGCTGATCTTTTTAATTATTTTTTTAGAGGGAAAGCTACACAGCTCATTTATTCTTAGGAATTTAAAATAAAACTTTGAGCTAAAGCCAAAGTATTATAATAGTTGACGATGGGCTGGGACCTAACAGGTTGCAAAATCCCTCCTAAATTTTAGCAGCTCAATTGGGCTGACCCTGGAAGAGGGCAGGAGCGTAAGACTGGGCTGAAATGAGCCGCCTGAGGCAAACATAAATGGAATATTGGTGCCTTTATGTGCCTCCTAGACTTTGCAAATGATAATTTGCAAATTACTGCAATTACTCTTTACCAGTCAAGCTGAGTTCACATGATGCGAGAGGGGGAACTAGGCGTCTTTCACAAGCGAGGAGGCAGCAAGCATCGGGTGCAGGCGTGCGATGACCAGCAGGATGGATGGCCGGCCGGCTGCCCATGGGATGGATGACTGGTGGGATGGCCGTTGGGATGAATGGCCAGTGGGCTGCCCACGAGATGGATGGCTGGTGGGATGGCTGGCAGGGTGGATGGCCAGCAGGCTACCCATGGAATGGATGACCAGTGGGATGGCCAGCGGGATGGATGGCCGGTGGGATGGCTGGCAGGATGGATGGCTGGCAGGCTGTCTGCAGGATGGATGGCTGGCAGGCTGTGTGCCCAGGCCAGCACTCCACAGGTGCCAGGCCACGGGGGTGAGAGGTCGCCCGTCGTGTTAAGCGGAGCCTGGTATACAGCTGGAAAACTGGAAGGCAACGCGTATGTTTGGAGAGGAAACGGAGATAATGCTGAGAATGCGCCGCTGTTTGGTGTCCAGCAGACTCATAGCACGAGTGCTAAAGGTTAACAAACTGCTGTCTGGGAGATAAATAAAGAGACAAACACTTTCCTTGTGCACTCCTCTGCATATTCCCGTCCCAGGAGAGGTTTTTCTCCTGGTTTGTATTAAAGCCGTACCTCCCACTGGGAGCTGAGGGCAGGTGCTCCCACCTCACCTCCCTGCCCAGAAAGACCCCAGCTCCCTCCCTGCTTTTGGGTACTGACCTCTTCTGAGACCCAGGCTCCATGCCCTAGGTGTTGTTAGGGAAATATTTAGAGTTTGCTGGCATGTAACTATGATTGCTAATCATTTCTGTGGCAGTCTGGGATGTGAAATCTTTGTTTGAAGTTTTAGGAAGTAAAGGAATGTGCTGCCTCCAATACACCAGATTAAAAAAAAAAACCATTGAAAACCTTGGAATAAAAATGTTTAATATGCAGCGGAGATGGCAGAGCCTTCAGGGAACACTGTTTCAATGGCAGTTTAGTCTGAAACTTTCACCTTGTGCATCCCACGCCCAGCTGGCTTTGGCAGGGCTCTCCCCAGCACCGGAGTCTGCTTTTGGGGCTGCCCAAGTTTTGGGGTCTTGGCTTCTTCCACGTAGCAGAGCCCCCTTTCCCCTTTGCTACCACTCTGTGAAATGCTAGAGCTTCTTCTCTGAAACCTGTGAGAGCATCTGACAGAAGGCAGTGGGGTTTGCTTTTTCTTGTTTGGATATATTTTTTTTCACTGTCAGCTGCCTCCCTCTGTGAAACTTAAAACCACGTGGGTAAAAAGTTGGAAATTATGCTTTTTGGTAGCTGATTAAAAAGATTTAATTCCAGCAACATAGATGGCGATTCTTAGCTCTACTATCATAGACTTATTATTGTCTCTGACAAGCAGTGAAATTGATTTTTATGGATTTAAGTGTGTACTAAAGTCCTATTAATGGGGTTGGCAGTAACATATTCAAAATTTATTAATATCCTAGAGCTAGAGAAGAAGAGTCAGGGGTTACTCTGGTGTGGGTATGCAAACACCTGCTGGTTTACCATAGGAGCTCACAGCACTATTAGAGTGACAAACTCCAGCAGATGTTATATTACACTTATAGGTGAAGCAATAATACAATCTTGACTTTTTCATTCAAACCACTGGCCCTGATCATCTGTGTGTGGTTTCCCAAATCAATATTGCTCTGATTATTGAGCAATTCAATAGGGGAAAATATGTGATCTTTGTGAAGAAATGTTTGCCAGATCCTGTTCTTGTTGAAAAAAAAAATAAAAAAATCAGTGACTTGGATGAACATAAAGATCAGATTTGCTTTCTAGCAAGGAAGCAGATTTGACAGACTGACTATGAAGGGACTATCTCCGTGCCTGTGTATGTGTGTATGTAGTTGCCTCTTTCATCAGGAAGTTGAGATCTCCAAATTACTCATGATCTAAACCCACAAATCCTTCCTTTGTAGTCAAGTTACTTTGAAATTTGTTTCATATGGGGATTTTTAGGTGCAGTTTTCAAGGTTGTAAAATGGATCCTGTGAACAAGATATTTTTGTGCTGTTTTAGCAGTAGGAAGGACTCTGACCTTTGTCTTTCCAGTAAGAGGCCTAAAATAATATTTCTTTCTGCTATTGTATTTTTTTTTTTTTTTAATAAAATGCTTCTGGGTACACCTAGCTCTTGCCAAGATCAGGAACATCTCAGTAGCCTTGCTGAGACAATGCAGGCTTTGTACAGCTATGGCTGGTAGGGTTTTGGTGACACAGTAAACTCAACAGAGCAAAGCAATGTCTTAGTAACTGCAAAGCTGACTACCTGATATTTGAGGGCATTTTAGTCCTTTCCAGTCTTTCATTTGCCCTGATCAGAGCAAGATTTCATTTGAAGAGAGAGGTTTTTGATATTTTTTAAGTGTGTGTTTTACAAAATATACTTAGAGTCTGGATTTTATCTTTTGCCTATCTAGGTTGTAAAGCTGAGACTAAATCAGCACAGATGGGCTTATTTGGTATGAGATGGAAAAAAACTACAAATGCATGAGAATCCTTGACCAAGAATCATGAGACTCTAGTCACTTTCAGCTATTTCCAAAGTGGCCATGGCTTGACCAGCCACTGACAACCAAAATGCTCTCTGTCCTATTTGCCAACTTGAGGGCCACTGGGAGATGCACAACCCCAGGTGATGTTTGCATTCATGTTTTGGCCTTTTGAGTACCCAATGGACATATTTGAGTTCTACCTTTGAAATAAACTAGAATACTGCCTTTGCATTTCTCTCTCTTATCAGAGAAACTCAGTAAGGTCTACCAGAGGATTCAGCCTCAGCAAGTTGAGTTCTCAGTAACATTAAAGATGTTGTTGATTATTGCACTGTCATAGACCCAGGATTCCTGCCCTGGGTGTTGCTGCCGCATGTGTACCCGCTCTGCAGGCGGAGCGGAAGGACTGTCACTGCCATGCAAGGTTTGTGCATGAAATACCCAGCAAGAGGCAGGAGATGGGTCAGAAGTGGGGTGGAGCACAAGGAAATGGTGAGAGGGGTCAGCTGGGTACAGAGCAGGCGCAGCACGCTGGCAGCCTGCCTGCTGTTGCACTATTCCAGCAGCAAGGGAGAGATTTTAGAAGGAATTTAGGAGAGAGGAGCAAAGTTTCTCTGCAGTTGTGATCAGGGAGGGAGTCCCAGGGAGGAATTACGAGGGAAAACAGAAAGGTACTTGATGGGAAGCATAAAGTGGGTGTTCAAAAGCGGCAAAAGGCACCCGTTTGCCATCCAGCTCTGCCTGCCTGCACAAGCACTGCGTGTAAGGACATCTTTTATTTTATTTGTTAGAGAATGGAGAACTGGTCAACAGAAGCACAAAAATGAGTGGCATACTCGAAGCATCAGGCTACGAAAATGACCCTTGTAATAGTATTTGGAAGATGAAACAGCAGATCAAGATTGAAATTATGAAAGCAGAAAAAAGGGTGTCATCATTACTGAGCTAATGCGAGAGTGAGACTGTGGAGAAGTGTTTTAGCTATGAGGGCAGATAGAATTGTCAGTGTCATTGACATGTCAGCAGAAAGCATCAATAGATCTTAGCTGTAACTTGAAAGCAAGGCTGCCCAAATAAAAACTGTGCTCTGCCTGCAAACAGAGCAGTAATTGTCACTGCAGAAAGGAGAAAAGAGATTTTGGGTAACCCTTGAGAATGGGGGTATTAGGGACTCTGTTTTATCCACGTTGAGCTGGGAGCGATGGCTAGGCTTTCAGCAGACAGTCTTTCTTTCAGAAGATGGCAGAAAAAGTGGGTGAGGGCATCAGCTGGGCTAGCTATTATGGGAAAGCAAATTGAAGGAAATTGAAGTACAGGGAGAATTTGCAATTGAACTTGGTAGAAAAAGCAGAAGAGAAGTCATCAGGGTTGATGGAGTGGAAATCACAGAAAGGCTGAACGGTGGGACATAATGGGGGAGGCTAATGGATGGTGCTGAATGGGACCACTTGAGGGTTAGTCCAGGGAAATTTCGGCAGTAGAGAGCCTAGAGTCTGAGCAGTGCATGCCAAATAAATTGTCTTTTTAATGAGTAAAACAAAAGGATCAGGGCAGCAGAGGAAGGGAATAGGTGAGATGGACACAGCATAATGAGGGGATGATAAGGGTCATCAGCATAAATCAGCAACAGTGCGAAGAGAAAAAATGGAGAATCAAAACCAGAGGAACATGATGAACATGGGTGAAGGGGAGGGGAGGTGTCTGCAGGGCTGGGAAGGGAGTAAATGAGAAATGAGGGAAA
>NW_010332384.1:50376-64601 GCF_000700745.2 Antrostomus carolinensis
AAAGATCAACTCACTGTGTATAGTCTGATCCCAGTTAGGGAAAATCTGAAACAGAGATGCTTCATTAGGGTTTGAAAGCCTTGCTGCTGAAGCCATGAGCTTTCAGGACCTGGAGGGAGGGAGGTATCAAGAGACTGGCTGAGGTCTTTAAAGCTGGAGTGTGTGCTGGAATGAGAAACGGAGGACGTGAGGACTGAGCGGGCAACACGCAGGGTGCAACTACGGGAGCTCTCAAGGTTGGGGAGGGAGAAAGAGCCAGAGCTGGGAAAAAAGGCACAAAAGGCAAGGAAGGAAGAGAGTCAAACATGAATGTGCATGCAGGGAAATGTCCTCAAGATGTTTTTACAACAAAAGAACACGTTCAGCTCACCTTAATGAAATATTCACATTATTAACATGACTCTAGGCCATGTCCACATCATGTGCATGCTTCTGGCAGTAAAATTTCTGTTGGCTGTGGATGCTGCAATTTCACCAGAGTTCATGCACTGGTACCCACATCCTAATGTGAGTTCTGCTCCTCACAGGGAGTGTTTCACTGTCATTAGTATTCCCATTAAAGACAGCACTAATAAGGTGCCTGAAGCTCACAGGAGCACAGTCGCAGGTAAAGCTGCAAGCAGAGATGGATTTAGTGGGTGGGTGTATTCTAACTTTTGGGATTGCAGTACAGTCTGTGGCTCTTGATGACTGACTCTGTCCTTGGCTTCTTGGCCTCATGAAGCAGACAAGAAAAGACCCACCTTATCTGACTTGCTGAATGCACGTGTTCAATGGATTGGAAGCTGGAGGCGCCTCAGGTTGGATCAAGGTGATATGAACGTGCCTATTGTTGCTGCTGTGTGGTGTCTTACTCAGTGTTTACAAAGTAAACAGGGTGAGGAGATGCTGCTGACGAGGTTGTCTGCTCACTCTGAGCACCCAGGCCCAGGGCAGCTGCAGATGTACCCAGTGGTGCTGCACAACCCCAGGGCCCAGGAGCAAACTTCGACCTGGGCATGGCCCAAACAGGCTGCGGTTGTCCTGTGAGGAAGAAAAAAAAAAAAAAAAGTTATTTTCATAGAAGCTAATTGTATTGGGCAATAATAAATAAAAAGGCTTCTACGTGCTTCTTCCCCATACTGAAATCCCAAGTCTCGTCTTACCTGTGTGAGTCACAGGTCAGGCTGTGCATGTGAAGAACAAATCTTGCCAAGCGGTGAAGGGGTGGAGAGAGGTGCCCGCTGTGCTGGGAGAGTGCTCTGCTACCTGTCATCAGTGGGAACATGGTCCCAGACAGGCAGCGGCTCCTGAGCACGTCAGCAGCTGCTCTGGTCCTCACTGCCTTGTAACGTGCCAGCCTGCAGCCCCTGAGACTCTTCCTGGTGTTGGAAGGCCTTTTCTTTGAGCTGTATTTTACCACCTTATTTGAGGTGCTGAGAAGATCAGAGACCACATCTTTCCACACTCAATTTTTAGTTCTCTTGAAAATTCTAGTTTTCTGCAGGTATTAGTCTGCTAGCTTACATTCCTGGTAAACAGCAAGACAGACTGACAATTTTAGTTTTTGCTGTCTGCTGAGTGTAAGAAAATTCCTGTGGAAATTCCTGTGCAAATTCCTGGCCATTCCCATGGCCACCTGCCTCCAGAAAGTTTATCAGCTCCCTGTCTGGTTGATATATGGGGCACTGTATAAACCTACAGCTCTGAGGGATGTGGAATGAACTGCCAGGAGCCTTGAGTAAGTGCAGTTAAGTTTTACTGAACTGGAGGCACTGGTGGCTTTGGCTGTTGGCTTTCTCACCAGAATGAGAAAAGCCCAGGGCAAACGGCTCTTTTGCTCACAGAGCAGTTCCAGGGCTTTTTTCCCTTCTAGCTACAATATTATCTGGAGTTTTAACTGTGGATTTTTGATTCCTGCCATCTCCCAAGGATGGGTTTGTGGTGGTATGCTAGTGGGAAGAGAGGCACCATTAAAACATGGCAGAGATTTGAGAGGTACGTTACCTGTGATCCTGGTAGCCCTTGGCCTGTGGGCTTGCTGTGAGCAGGCTGTTGGCACTGTTGCGGTGTTCATGCCATCAGCAAAGCAACACAGCATAGGGCTGAGCCTGTTCAACCAGCCTCAGCTTATGGCTTGACTGAAGAGGCTGAAATCTGAGGCAGATCTTGGGATTTCCATATGCAGATCACTGAGCTGGAAAAAAAAAAAAAAAAAGAGAAGGAAAGGAAAAGTATGTTATTTATATTTGTGTATTTATATAAATATATATTTTTTTTAAAAAAAATTGTATATTTGCATATTATTGTACTCCTTGTGCAAAAAGTAGCCTTTCTTCTGCACTGGTATCAGTGATCATTAACTTCAGTGAAGTCAGTAAAAGTGCTCTCTACCTCTGAGGTACAGAGAACAAGGCTTTGATAAGTTTAACTTTGCAGTTGCACCTTGCTGCTTCTAAACAGATGTAGGCTTTTCTTTATATGCATAGCAGGTATTAACACAAAACAGTCTCAGTGCTGGATTTTTAATTCCCAAAGCACTAGCAGTCAGCTGTCAGTGTTTAGTTACCATCTTTGTCTATGATTTAGGAGGATGATCTTGATGGGATAATTTTCCCTCTCTGTGCCATAGTTTCCCTACCAATACATATTTTTTTCCTCTCCTCTTGTAAAACACTAGAAATGCACTCTTGAGGAGTGCCATAGGGGACAGGCTGTTAAAGAACATACTGCATATATAAAAGAGGTGGTAAGGATGCACCTGCTTCTAGCATGAAGCATCTCTCCATCTTTATATTTTCTAATAGACACAACATTTTTTCCTAAATAAGTAAGTTGTGCAACAAATACAGAGTCTCCAAAGAAAATGAAAGCAAAACTACTGATGGTGCAATCTGCTTACCTATGGGCAGGTAAATAAACTTAGTTTTATGAAAAATGACATGTATCCTTAAGCCTAGAAGGTCAGGTTTGCAATAAAGCTTCATACTGGTAATAGTAAAAGTCACTTAAAGACGATGGTTCTCCAGGAATGCTGTGGGTACCCAAGGCACAGACAGCACAGGGGAGTTGTAAGCTGGGGTGTAAGTTTATAGCATTTTTGGACACACCTTCATGTTTTTAATACGTAGGCAACTGTATGATCTTTTTTCTTGTGCTCCAAAGTAATCAGAAGGGGTCTTGCTGGAGTTTGAGAGCTGTAATCATGCTAGCACAAGGTAGATAGGAGGCTGCCTGCCCCCATGCGTGTAGTCGTGCCCTAGGAATACCCACAAAAGAGTTGGACAAACCCCTTCCAGAGCTAAGGCTGGTGCAAAGAGGATTAGATAAGCTTGCTAGTCGTTGTTGTGCAAGTTTCTTTCTGAGTTCTGGGCTTAAAACAAAACTCAGCCAAAACCACAGGATCGAAACTCCTCGTTGGCCGGACTCCATCCATACAGTGCGATATGGCAGTCAGCGTGCAGCGCCTGCTGCTGACTCACTGCTTCCCCATCCTACGATGACTGCCTTCACCTTCCAGCACAGGTGCCAGTTTCTGGGGCCTCCACACTCTCTGCTTGCTCTGCCTGTGTCCATCAGTGAATTTGGGTTGGTGGCTGGGGGTCCTGGAGCAGGATGCATGTTTGCAAGGATGCAGAGTGAGGGGTTGCTGAGCAAGGGGTCTGTGGAGCACCAGGGCATACGCAAGCCAGTTCAGAACACTACATAGCTGGATGCAGAGATGTTGGTACCAGGGAAAAGCAGAAGGGATGTTTTCACTGCATTCCTACATTTTTAAAATCTGGGTTCCAGCCACGATGCCAAAATGCAGGAAGGGCTTAGCCTCTGCCTTACTTCTGACAAGGGTGCGCTGCCTCTGTGTCTCCTAAAACAAGCACTGTAACATGAATGATGTGAGATGAACAGCATTTTATTGCTCCTTCTATAGATCCAAACCATTTCTATCACATTTCCTCTTTGTCTAATCTTATCTGTTTCGTGTTGCAATCCTTGCTGTGCTTCCCTATTTCCAAATCAAAGTACAATCTTTCTGCAAAAAGTCTGAAAGCTGCCTCCATTTTGAAACACAGCCTGTTTTAAACAAAGAACGTCAGTTGGTTGTTAACTCACCGGTTTGTTAATCCTTACCTGGAAAGTAACCGATGCCAAAATCATTGCATTCTTAAAGCTTTTGCAAATGTCAATCACTATGAAATAAAGGTTTCTTCTGAGTTCACATATTGTATGTATATGTGCAATAGAGTGTATATCGAGCCAGGCAAGAAGCAGAAAGTATACGAATGACTGGTTTTGCGGGAAAGGCACCAGTATAAAGCTTATGAAACCTGGGTTCATGTTCCTGCCTTGCCACAGAAAATGGCACAGACGAGTCAATGACAGTATGGTCAAGTGGGTTGTTTCTGGTTTCCGTGGGTATCTGTTTTGTGATTACTTGTCTCTGCTAGTATCGCTGAACATCTCATTGGGTTCTGAGATCTTGCAGCAGGATCTGCTATGGCCGATCTTTGGGGAGCTCTCAGGGGTTTCTCTGTGTGTTTGGTTTATGCCTCCGTTTTGATAGGGTTGGGCAGTTGTGCATGGGCAGTTGTGCTGTGAGAGCCCCAGGGAGGGATGAGGGAAGGTGTCAATCAGCTGGACACCTCACCCAAACCTTGGTCAGCCCCTGGGCACCCTGCCTCAGCTGCCCTTCCCACTCTGTCCATAGCAGCCCCACAGCCCTGGGGCAAGGGGGCCTTTGGGAAGTGCTGCTGGTGTTACATGGGTTTTTATAATCACCAGTGGCACAAGCCATCAAGGGAGGGTGGGGAACTTGCTCAGCAGTTGCATTTCATGCTCCAGTTGTGCCCCTGTGAAACAAGAGCGAAGTCCCGTGGCCAGAGCGGGTGAGCGGCGCTTGCTGTGAAACCCTGGGGCTGGGGGAGAGTTGTGGCACGGCTGCTTGTGACACATCACAGGTTTCTGCTTTGGATCACTGCATTTACAAAAGCAGTTTGAAATGCACTGCTGAAGTGCCTGTAGCTTTAGTGTTAACAAATGGATATAACTGTTGCAGCCTGCTCTGGGAAAAACTGCATGCGATATAACCTACAGAGATCTGGGACTGTAACTGCTCCGAGTGCATGAAACTTTGCATCCAAAAGTTCCCATTGTACAAGCAGATGTAAAGGAAGAAGACGAAGCAGCTCTGGTTAATAAGGATGCCCACCATTTTCTAGTAGGAGACTATTTTCATTTGCTTGTAATTTTGCAAAGCTTTAAGTCCCTGGATTGAAACACTGCATGGCAAAATGTCTGCCTGAGGCATGAGAAGTGTTCTGCATTTGCCTGGACAGAAGCCCAGGAGTCGCTTAATCGAAAATGATTTGACTGTTTCTGAAAAATCAAAGTGAGAGAATTTGATTTTATTTTCAAACTTTTGCAACCTCTTCCTAGGGCAGTGATTTGACCTTTAGCAGGGAAGTAGCCCTTGTGCAGAGGTACCCAGGCTAAAGCAGGATATAAACCTTTGAAGATCACAGCTTCCATGTGTTTAGTGTAAACTTCAACTTTTAACATCCAGGTCCCAGAAACCACTGTTCACATTGCATATGCTCCAGTCTGAGCAAGACTTTATTTGCAGGTCTGGTATGAGGCTTCAAGAGCAGTGTATAGGGCGTCTAATGGTAAAGGAAACAAAAAACAGGCACTGGGGCTTGGGGCTGTGAAGAGCCGGTTGGATCTGGGAGCAAGGGAAAAGAAGAGAGAAGAGGGACAAGCAGGTAGGAGAGAGAAGACAACTGTCTGCCTGGAAATACTGATGGGGGGGTCAGAAGGCTGATGGAAAGAGGGATTTGAGGGGATAACTCAAGTGGAAGGGATAGAGAACTGGTGGCTGGGCAGGGAAACAGCACATTTGGGAGCAGAGTCTGACTTGGGAGGCTGCAAACGGATCCAGCCAGGCAGGGGGACTCAGGGTGAGAGGTAACGACTGGAGGGAGGTAATGGTGTGAGCCCAGGACACTGGTATCAGACAAGGGCAGGAGGGGGAGATGAGGCAGGTCATCCAAGGAGCCTGGATGGAGCCTGAGCTGAAGCGCTTGGCAGTGTGAATCCAGGGCTTTTCCCTTGGGAAGCTGGAAGGAGCCCCCTGCTCCTTCTTCTTCCTTCTTTCACTGCTGCTGCCAACAAATGCTGGTCTGGGCTCCTGCCCTGCCTCTGTGATTTACTCAGTCACTTCGTGGAGCAGAAGTCCATGCGGTAAATCTCATGTGCTCCCCGTCCAGATGACGCACACGTCAGTAGGATGCCACATGATGGAATTTGGGGCTGGGTTTCAGTTTGCATCCAAAAAAAATACCTACAAGCTTAAGAATCAGTGCACGGATATATCCTACTCAGAAAAAATATGAAGTCTGTAAATCAGATAGTGCCAGATTTATGGTCTGCACAATCTTAATTTGCCTTCTGGTATGTATTATTATAGTATGATCCTGTTTTTTTGACACATTCAGTACTGTTGAGTTTTTTTGTAGGATCCTTGCTGTATACCATGTATGAAAAGGAGGGTGGTCAGTGAGCAATTTACTTTAAATATTTATTTATATTTCTCCTGCTCTTCAGTATAAATGGTTCATGCTCTTGCATTGCTTTGCTCTGTAGACAGATTTATTACTCTTTGGCTTTCTAATGGTGTTCATCTCTATAGCATTTAAATACTTAAACGGTAGTGACATAAGCTGCACAACAACCATTTGATATTTATTTAATAAAAATAGGAGGACACAATATAAATTAAGAAGTTTACCATAGTTTTGACCATACAGTTTAGGATGCCAGGGCCAGGCACAGGTGAACTTTTTCAGTTAAAGGCTGTCTTCACTGAAAAATGTGCTTTAGGGCTAACAAGCTCCAGCTATAGATTTATGTCAAGCTAAGAGGTGATCAGAAATAAACATATGCAAATAAGCTGAAGTCTTATTTCCACATTTTCAAAATAATGCAACCACATTTTTTTGCTTTAGAATGACATTTCATTTAAGAATTTGACAAAATTTAACAGTAAAAATGGGATAGAGAATCCAGAAATTAAATGTTTGCCTTAGGGCAAAATAAATTGCCTCCTTTTTTATTTTTTCCACACTTCAGCTAGCAGTCTGAGTCAGTTGCACTGCTTGCCTTATGACTCTGTTTTCCAGAAAACTTAGTTTTGCTTAAGATCCACATTTTCAAAGTCCAGTTGACTTGCAGCTCTAAGTGCCCTTCACTTCTGCAAGCAAATTGCAGACCCAAAAATGAGGAACACGCAGTTGGTGACCATCTGTACAAAGCTTGGTTTAAATGACTTGGCCAGTAATACACAGGATTCAGTGCAGAGTGAGGAGAGAAAGCAGTAATCAAAAGCCTGTTTATCTGCCTTAGCTATGAGTTCCCCTTTCTCACAGTGCATCAGGCGCCGCATCACCCCGGCTGTCTCAGGAAAGTGGTGGGGACAGCAGCCACCATCAGTGCCTGAGCCCAGCTTCTCTGCTGGAGCAGGGCCACCCTCTTGCACTGCACAGTGAGCGAAGGAGGCTACTGTCTGCAGCAGTGCAGGATCCAATTTGCAGCACCCAGCCTCCAAATATCAGGTTTTCCAGGTGACCTCTGGCACTTCTCAGGGGGAGCAGCACGTTGCAGTGCTTGCTGGCCCATGCACAAGTCTGCAGCACCCATCCAGAGCGGGCTGGCACCTTTACCTAGTGAAACATGGGGGTGAGGGCAGTGGTGCTGCCTGTCAGGGTGGAGGATGCCCAGGGAAAGCACTGTGACACTTCAGTTCTTTCTGGACTGGAGATCTTGTGTTGGGGTGCATGCCCAGAGGCAAGCGGCTGGGGTGGGGAGATGCCAGCCTGCTGCCACCGCATAGCTGCGGGGCCAACAGGAGAACCTGCAAGAAGAGTCATCCTCACCACCAACTGCTGATTAGGTTTTGGTCTGGGAAAGGGGAGTCCCAGGATGTCATTTCTGCGCCATGGCCTGTTTCTGTGTTTTACCCACATCTCTGCACGTCCATGGGGTGAAAGAGGTAGGAGTGAACAGTGGTGTCTCATGGGCAGGAGTCACCCATGCTCTGAATTGCGCTGGCTTAGGGGCTGGTTTCAGGATGGTTCTGGATGCAATGGTCCCACATGCATCCCTGCTGATAGGCTGGAGAGCTGGTGAGCCTGGCCCAGCAGGGCAGGTGGCCAGTATCGTGCAGGCGTAGCCTCTTTCACTGACACCATTGCAGCTGGAAAAACAACCTGTGGAAAAGATAATGAGGCTGGTGTCCTTAGCACGATAATAAAAGATAGGAGGATAAAGGAGGAAGACATTATGGAAGACAAAGGGTGAGGAAAGCGTGCTGAGGACTGCAATATTACCCTTGCTAGGTCTCCTAGCGTTAGACATTTCCGTGCTTAGGGAATACATCCAGCACAACTCTGACCACCACTTTACACCTCTTCTAGAGATCTGTTTAATAAAAATGGTTTGTAAAAGCAGGAGTCAAGTGTAGTAATCCACCCTGTGCTGCTAGGATGTTTGGCTCTCCTTTTCCTGGTCAATGATAATTGCAAGTGAAGTTAAGCTGTTTTCAGGTGAGGAACAGGAGATGAGTAGGAGACTGAGATGATGGGACTGTGGAGTTGGAGGTGCCCACTACACAGTGCTGTCTCTCTGCTTTGCACTCTGCCTTCAGACAGGCGAGGGCTGAGGCACCGCTGTGCAAAGGGGCTGCTTCCCCTGCCCTAGAGCCACCCCAAAAGCCTCTGTGACTTGAAAGGTGCAGGATCAGAGCCTGAATTCATTAAATGTCACAGCCAGCATGAACTGGCAAAGATTCAGTACTTTTAATATGGTGTTCTACAGCAGAAGCAGACACATGAAAGATGCCTGTTGCACTGGGTACCACAGACAGTGGAGGGAAAGGCAGCCCAGGTCAGCCAGCTTGAAATCCAGAGTGAGAACTGAAGCATGCAGAGCAACCTCCCTCACAAGTAGCAAATAGCTGAAGATAAGGATGAAACCTCCTGTCCTGAGTGGTCTGAAAGGTGGTGGATGATGCTGCAGTCTTCATTGAGCAAGCCCACACAATGAACATGCTTATGAACACTAGTAGGTGGATGATTCACAGAGAAAATGTCACCCCCCAAAAAAAGGCAGAAGAAGAGTTTGCACCCCTCTAATAGGGGACACAGCATTTAAACTCTTCTCCTAACCCAGCGTGGTAGTGGTATGTTTCCTTTCATGCACTTGTGCCCGTGCTCATAAGCACCTTCTCTGTTCTTCTGCAAGGTCACAGGCTTTAAGGAGGACCTGCAATGCATGACTATAGCTTTATAACACCTGATGGTAACTTTTCAAAAAATGCAGGACTGTCAGCATCATTTCATCATAGAATGGTCTGGGTTGGAAGGGACCTTAAAGATCATCTAGTTCTAACCCCCCTGCCATGAGCAGGGACACCTTCCACTAGACCTGGTTGCTCAAAGCCTCATCCAACCTGGCCTTGAACACTTCCAGGGAGGGGGCATCCACAACTTCTCTGGGCAACTTGTGCCAGTGTCTGACCACCCTCACAGTGAAGAATTTCTTTCTAATATCTAATCTAAACCTACCCTCTTCCAGTTTAAAGCCATTACCCCTTTTTCTATCACTACCTGCCCTTATGAAAAGTCCCTTCCCAGCTTTCCTGTAGGCCCCTTCAGGCTGCTATAAGGTCTTCTTGGAGCTTTCAATGTCTGTCCATTTAATGTCTGTCCATTCTTCTGTTCATTTAACGGGACAAAGAGAATGCAAGCCACTCTCTTTTCATCTCCAAAGCTTTGTTCAGGTCTGCAGTGCAAGCATTGGCTGGTCCCAACTGTGTTTGCCAGATCATATTTAATTACTTCTTCTCCCTGTGCTTCTCCCCTGCTTTCCCACACTGACAAAACTAGGGATCATACCTGACTACCTTACCTGGAAAAACTCCTCATCTGCTGGCCAGATTTTGCCTGTATAGGCTGTATGTACAGTGTGCTGGTACAACACACAGGGAAAACAGCCTGAATTTTGTGTGAGCCGTGGCAACTTGCAGCAGTGACCATCCAGCAGCAGCTCACAGCCACCCTGGCTGTCTAATGGTGGCAAGGAGAGCCTGTGTCTGCACTGGTTATGCCTAATCGCTTGAAACTGGTGAAAATCAGCACGTGGTTTTCTGGCTTTCAAAGCTGAATTGGCATCAACCCCCTTGGAGATGACATGCTTTATTACTTCTTGTACTTGAGCAGGTTTTTTCCCTTTGTATTCTCTCTCTCTTCAGATTTTGATTTAATATTCCTTCTCTCACTCTCTTTTGGTTACTCTGGGTCTTAGTGCTTAGAGAGTTCCTGCCCGTATACTGAAAGTTTTTAATGAAGAATTTCAGCAACACTCAGAGTTACCAGTGAAAGCCCTCTGCAGATTTTGACAGAAGAAGGAGTTATATGAAATTACCTCTAATCTCTTTATCCTTGTCACACCACTCTGCTATGCAGTAATACACCAAAGAATTTCCAGAAAGCAAAGGCTGGCGACTTACAATACCTACTGACTTGGTTGAAAAAGTAAATAATAAAGAAATTGGAAGGTGAATTCAATCTGCTGCTGTGTTAGCTGGGAGACAAAGGAAGGGAGAAGTGGAGAAAGAAGGCTGGAAAAAGTAAATGCTTTGTCAGTTTAATTTAAAAAAAACAATAAAACCTTAAGGCCAAGCAAACCATTTCCCCAAAAGTTTAGCTCATGTTCTGAAAGTTAAAAAATGAGGCGTTTTGGTTGACTTTATCAGGGCAGCTATTAATGGCACGTTGTTAATCCCTGTTAGAGTGGCAAAGCTGCAAAACAAATAACAGTATGTCCTTGAGTGCACCAGTTCTGTGCCTGACAGGTTTTCATTTTTCACCCCGTTGCATAATGCTGGCATGCACATATGACACGTAGCGTATGAAACTTTCTGGGTAGGGCTTGATCCTGCTTCCATTCAAGTCAAGGGCAATACTCTTCCAGTTCTCAAAAGAGGCAAGGTCATGGTGCGCACTGGAGCCGACCGCAGCCTGACTGGGAAGCCAGGCAGCAGTATTTCTGAGCAGGTCTGCTGTCTCCTGCTCTAGTCCCATCCCACGTGCACTTGTGCAAGGACTTACCTTTTGAAACCCCATGGCAACTAATGGCTTTCCCCACTTGCCTGCTGTTTTCTCAGATTTATTTCCTCAAACGAAGAAAAAAAAATAAAAGGAAAAAATAAACCCTTGCTATTATTTCCTCCTGAGAAACACATGCACAGAAAAACAAGATATTGATTTTCTTGTACTCTGTGTTTGTCAATCTTAGCCAAGCATTGTGTGTAGGTGTTATGTGATTTAGAAAAATAAGATGAAATGTGGGTGGGACTGAAAATGCAGTTGCTATTATTCATCTATTTATGCCATCATACACGTGTGATCGGGCTGTGATCTTCTGCAGCAGCCTAGGAACCTACAGATTGCTTGAATCATCCTGCTGTAAAAGGGCCAGGAGATGTGTTATTTAATCCTTCTACTAGATCAGCAAGATCTATATATACTAAATCTGTATTTCATGCCTACAGCCAGCAACAGCCCACACATGTGATGAAACATCAGCATAGAAATCCATACCTGTACTTTTTTTCCTTACAATATGCAAGCTCATCAGAATTCCAGCTGGGGAAAAAATTGTGTAAACAGCATGCTTACCAAAAAGTGAAGATTTTGTAAAAACAAAATTATTTGTAAGTTTGGGTCAAGATTGTGAAACAATCTGATCTGTTTAAAAAAAAAAAAAATCCAAGGAAAATATTTCTGCTTTTCAGTTTGGAGCACCTTATGTGGAAATTGTTGGAAACTTTAAAGAAGCACTACAGAAAAAAAAAAAAAAATTGAACTGAAATAGATTTTTTTATTTTGTTGAGAAAAGCAAGGAAAAAAAATCTTTTATATTGTTGTTTCCAGAGTCAACTTGTGCTAGAAAGAAAAATGATTGTTTACACCCGTCTACTTTTGATACTTTCACCTTTCCACAAGGAGTAAAGGTGTGGCACTGGCACTTGATAGCCAAGCCATCCTCAGCTGGTTTGTGTAGGGAGTTTTTTCCATGGGAGTTCAATCTTGAATGCACTTTTAGCTCTGTGGAAACTTACCTGTGACAGACACAGACCATTAAAAAATATTAGGTATAGATCCCTTATCGCATTTTTGCAGGCTCAACCACATTCCTCCTTCCATAGAGAGCAGTTCTTCTAGCTGCAGGCAGTACAAACTTGTTGCAGTACTAATTATTTGATCATCTGCCTCAATATTTCCAGATGTAAAAGATTTCTTTATTTTGGTTGTTAAAGTAGGGGTTTGGTTTTCTATCTCTGTTCCCCATTAGCTACATCTCTGCTAGTAAATTAAACATGTCCAGAATCGCTCCCTGGCACAGAGGCTGATTGCCTCTGGAGGAGGATGCTGTCTCGCCTGCCAAAACCGAATGGTGTGTGTCAGGAACGATCCAGAGCCTGTCCTAACCCCCAGCCTGTGCCTGGGAGAGAGGTATCTGCCTTCTGGTTTGGGCACGTGGTATTTAAATGACATGGGTCCAAACTGTGTCAGGGCTGTTCTGGTCCTTAAAGGGTGCAATCGGTTTCCAGCACCCAGGAATGCTCACTGACATGATTTAACTTAATTTACTTCTGTGGAGGTAGTTCTTGCATCTCCCCCTTCCTTACTGGCACTGATCAGCACAACAGCCTTCCTTCAGAGGCTCCAAAATCAGGTGTACACTTATTATGTCCTCAAGCAAAGTATTTACATTAAAATAAAAGTGTAATTAGTGCTACCATCATTAGCAAGTGTTCTAGAATGAGGCTGGTAGGGGAGAACAAGCCATCAAGATAAAACCGTGAGATCCTGGGACACCTGCCCAGGAAGAAGCAGCGAAACAAGGCAAAATGACAGGTAGCAGCAGATGCTGATGGTGAGGGCTGCTGGCTGCTGCCAAACAGAACAGTCTGGCAATAAGGTCAAGAATTTCTGAGCAGGCAGAAGACAAGAGTGTGTTTTCAGAGGGGGAGGGAGAGTCTGGAGGCTCTAGTAGCCTAGTTTTGGTGTGGTTTTTGGTAGAGGACACATTTGTTCAGCACAATAGGCTATGGATCTAAATTCCATTTTCCCTAATCTATCCTTGCTGGGGATGCTATTGCAAGCAGTTCCTTATCGGGGGAAGAAAACTGTTGATTTCTGATTTCCATGGAAATGCAAAAGAAGACAATACTTTATAACTTTTAACTAGGGTGTAAAGTCATTGAGAGCCACTGACTTCCCAGCTAGTCAGTACAACAGGAATGAGACTTGGCTGCTTTCTCAGTTCAGTAGCAGACAATGCTTCTGATGAAAGTTTATAGTTATGTTGTCCTTAGCCAGCTTTTGGTGCTATTTGTATATAGCTGTATAGCCAATGGACTTTGGTACTAAGCCTATAGAATAATAGAAAATACCTGCATTTCCTTTAGAAGAAGAATAATGGAGATCAAACCATTTTAATTAAAGCTGGTTTTGCCTTCTCTATGTAGAACAGTCTTCCCCCATTACATGGCAATATTTAATTCAAGGGAGACACTTTTTTCTATGGAATGCACCTGATTTAACTGTCATCTGAGACTTTTGTTTCACAGATTAATTTCATTATCCACTCCTTTTACCCATGTGCACTAGGGTAGCATTTTAAAGAATTAACAGCAATAACTTTGTTTCTCAGTTATGTCTAGTTTAACTAACATCTAATCCTCTTAGCTTTTATACCTTCACAAACAGGGATTTGTTTGGCTAAAAACTTTTAATTAGCCCAATCACATGGAGTAGGTATTTAACAACCCCAAGGCAAACCCATTTCAGACATCAGAGGTGTCTCACCACCAGATTGGGAGCCCTTTGCTGCAGGCTGCAGAACTTGAATAACAGGGTTGGTGAGTGGCTGGCACCCAGTTTTTCTACATAAGTGGGCAGCATTCTTTAATGGTAACTTGCTGGCTCAGAAGTGTTTTGTGATGTTTCACTAGCCCCTCATCTCTGCTTTCTCTCCAAAGCAGCCCCTCAGTTTGTGCTTGCACAAGTCAGGCCAGCTCTGAAGAGTGTCAAGGAACTTCTCATGAGTTTGGTAGGACTGCTTAAGACCTAGGAGGTTACTGGAGCAAATAAACATGTTAACAGACTGAGAGAGGACTGAACCTG
>NW_010332384.1:64612-90374 GCF_000700745.2 Antrostomus carolinensis
CTGAACTTTTGATCTTAGTAATTTGAATCCAGAAGAAAGGCTGCTGGAGAAGCATGTGCGTCCTTGCCCAGGAAGCATGGGGTCACTGCTGTGGGGCAGGTGAGGCTGGGGACAGAACGCTGATGCCCATGGGACCTGTGCTCCTGCAGCACATGAAATCAAATGAGAAAAGGAGTGGCTACCACAAAGCAGAGGAATGGACACCCTTGAAAAAGCAGGAGTGAATGCTTGCATAATATGCTAAACATCTAATTATTAACTTGAGACTAGATCTGCTGCAGAACCGGGGCCATGACCATGCAAAGCCCACCCATGAGCATACATAAGTGATTCTCGGGTCCAGGCTGTTTCTCCAGCAGTCTCCCTGAGCAGGGATCCTGTGGGGCTACATGGAGCACTTAACACTGCCCCTCAGGCGGGTCTCTGGGGGAAGCAAGAGCAATATTGTCATCAGCTGAGACTGGAGGGAAAGACTATGAGCAGGGCTAGCAGGGGTATCACTTCGTCACACTTTTACAGATGTGGTTATGATGAGCTGCCCCTGCTGTAAACAATTAAAAATGCCCTCCTGTCCCAGTACAGGAGGACAACCAGGTGGCTACACGGTTCACGTGCTAAGTGAGGGACACTTGGTTTAAATCATATTTGACTACGTTCTAGCTACACTTAAAATCAGTTTTAAAGCAAATAATTCTGATGAATGGACGCAAAATCAATCGGAAGTACATTGCCTGAACAAGACCTGCATGATCAGGCAGAATTTCCATTACAGACGACTTACCGAGAGAAGTTAAAGTAGCAAAAACATGAAATATTAGAACTTGTTCCTTAGGAAGCTAGCTTTAAAAAAAAAACTGCTGAGCTCTTCCTGAACTTTTGGCTTTCAGAGGATAACTGAAAAGCTCAGAGTACAGTCAGTTGGGTTATTTAGCTCAGTAGCATCACATGCAGGCATTTGCCGTTAACAATAAGTATATGAGTGCTCACAGGGCTGGTGATGGTCATATCATTAAAAAGTTTGCTTTGTGTCTGACTCTTACAGCTAACTGAAATTAAAACATGAGCCACATGAGAAACTGGCAGAATGTTGTGATGGAAGGGAAACATGATGCCAGGTAGTATAACAAAAAGCTAGCAAGTGCATCTAAATAATGAGAGGATCTTTGCTTTAAAGCCCAAGTATAGTACACCAAATAAAGCAAAATCTTCTTCTTCTTCACAGAGTACCAAGAGTTAGTGAAACTGACTAACAGTTGTTGGCTCCATGAGCCAACAATGTGCCCTTGTGGCCAAGAAGGCCAATGGTATCCTGGGGTGCATTAAGAAGAGTGTGTCCAGCAGGCTGAGGGAGGTTCTGCTCCCCCTCTACTCTGCCCTGGTGAGGCCACATCTGGAGTATTGTGTCGAGTTCTGGGCTCCTCAGTTCAAGAGAGATAGGGAACTTCTGGAGAGAGTCCAGTGGAAGGACACAAAGATGATTAAGGGGCTGGAGCATCTTTCTTAGTAGGAAAGACTGAGAGAGCTGGGTCTGTTTAGCCTGGAGAAGAGACGACTGAGAGGGGACCTTATTAATGTTTATAAATATATAGAGAGTGGGTGTCAAGAGGACAGGGACAGACTCTTTTCAGCGGTGTCCAGCGATAGGACAAGGGGCAACGGGCACAAGCTGGAACACAGGAGGTTCCACTTAAACATGAGGAAAAACTTCTTTACGGTGAGGGTGACAGAGCACTGGAATAAGCTGCCCAGAGAGCTTGTGGAGTCTCCATCTCTGGAGATGTTCAAAACCTGTCTGCATGCAGTCCTGTGCAACCTATTGTAGGTGAACCTGCTTTGGCAGGTGGGTTGGACTAGATGGTCTCCTGAGGTCCCTTCCAACCCCTGTGATTCTGTGATATCTATGGAAAAATTATCAAGTAGATAGGGTACCTGAAAACTGTGCAACAAAGCTGCAGAGGCTGCATAATCCAATATCCAAAGAGAAGAGGGTACACAATATTCATGAGAAGTGGAGACTGGATCAAGGCAGAACTCTATTTTTTCCAGATGTCCATTCAGTTTTAGGAACATACATGCTTTATTTTAGCAATCTGAGTTTCCTGAATGAACACTCCTGCAGCGCAGGTCTGCCTGCGAATGTGCCCATGGAGGGCAGGCATTGGACTTCATGGTGAGGCAACCGCATTGGGCATGCTGTGTTGTAGGTGGCTGGGACGTGGATTACCAAAGCAGGAGAGTGGATTTCTACATGTCTTTGTAGAGCATGGACACATCAGCAATTAAATATTTGGGATTATTGGTCCACACCAAGATTTGCATGAATGTTACATTCAGCATGTTCAATGTCCAACCAGTGAGTATGGGGTGAATTTTTGCAGTGAGGATGTGCAGGGATCCTGGGCAACAAGAACATTTTAGTAAATCCCTAATCCCTTGTAAACAAGCAGCCAAAACATATGTGTGAGTAGGCTCAAGCTCAGGCAACAAAACCACTCTGGGAATGAACTGACTGATGTCTGTAAAATCCCGGGTGGTGTGGAGAGGGTGGGTGGGGGTGAGCTGCTCACTCTCTCTTCTGATGCAAGAGGTAGAGACTGTTAGACAAAGTTGTAGGAGCCATTTTCAGAACAAAAGGAGATATTTCTTCATGCAGCAAATCCTAAATCTGCCGAACTCTTTGCCAAAGGGTGTGATAGTGGCAAGAGTTTTTGCAGGCATTCAAGGGAAGACTGGGCAAGTACTTGGAAGAGAGATCCAGCACTGGGCAAACTGCATCAGGCTCAAGTTGTTCCCTGAGCTAAAAGTGGTTGGAGGCTAGAAGAGGGCTTGCAGGAAAAATCACGTATGCTTGTCCTGCTCTTGCTCTTCTGTATGGGTCAGTTTATGGTCACTGCTGCAGACAGATTGCTGTGCTACATGAGCCCCCAAAAATCTGAAATAATAACGCTGTTCTTAATGGTTTTATTTGCATGAGGAAAAAATTTTATGCTGATTTTCTGATGTGTAGATGAATTCAAGGTGCTCTGTCTTTGTGTCTGTGCCTGAGCTGGAGGGGAGAGCACTGGAGGGAGCAGTGGTACCACCGTCCCTGTGGGGAGGTGAGTCATTGCCTCAGCTATGTGGTGGCTGTAGGTAACAGATGCAGAAGAAGACAGTAGGGCTCAGTGACAGGAGCACAGCATGATGCTGTATGTTGGCTGGGGGTCCACTAAGATGCAGGCTAAGCTCTTTGGAGCCATACTACACACATGTGCTGTAGTGCTCCAAGTTATTTAGGGTAGGAAGTTTTTTTTAACCCTGTTAAACTAGCCTGAAAAGATTGACTTAACTGAGAGCACCTTCTTCTCTGTGTCCCCTAATTCCTTTTGCCCATCTTTCTGTGCATAGGAAGACTCAGAATTGAGCTCCGTGCTTTCTTTTATGAAACTAAAATAATTTTTGCAAATTTTCTGGATTAACAAATGACCCCAAGTTCTTCCTTTACCCTCTAAATAAGTAAAACACCCTTCACAGCTATATACAGTGAAACTTGTATTGCCCTTTTGCTTGAGAACATAGAGCAGGAAATATTATACTTGGTAGTTTAAATTAACTTGCTTATCTTCAGACCACCAGAAAAAAAAGCATTATTTATCCCCCTCTTTCATATGGCAGCATTGATGAGCACTTCATTAAAGCGTATTACATCAGTGCAATTCCATCGCCTTAAGGACTGAAGCCATGAGGGAGGGAGACTGACCGGCGGATTCTGGCCTACTGCGCTTTGTAGGTTTATAATCTGAGTGCCAGTGCAGCACAGTACAAGCAATATATGTTACAAAATCGGAAAAAAAAAATCACTCTGATATTCCTATTGCTTAGAGAATTAAAAAAAATATATTTAAATGAACATTTTTTAATTTTTAAAAATTATAAATAAATTTTTTAAATTATTTTTTAAAAGCAAAAAAAGTGATACTGCAGATTTTGTGCACACATACATGCACAAAAGCATGAGAATTGTGTCAAATGTGTGTGCAAATGTGTGCCATGGGAAGCTGTGAGTTTCCTTTCTGTGGCTGCAGGGAGTTGGGGGATGTTTTCATATGGACTTTTTTTGAGATCTGCACATACCTGTACTGCTTGCCATACGGACTTGTATAAAAATTTTTATAAATGGTATCTGCATTTTTTATGTTGTATTAACTGCTATAGGTTTTTAGCTGTTGTCTCAGAGGGGATAAAGCGATGTATTCCTGGTATTAGTCACATTGCTTAAAGCTCTGCTGTAAAGCCCTCAGATGATAAGCATGGTATAAGAACATATCTGAAATAGTACAGCTACCTTGACTGTAGTGGAATTATGCTAATTTGCTTTAACGAAGAATGCAGACTCATTAGGCTAAAAGAATTTGTCTCAAATCATAATCTGATATCCCAGACCACTCGGTGGATTCTGACTGATATGTTAATTTGCATGACTGAGCACTGTATCGTTTTTTCTTTAGGTTAGAAATGTGGGCATGTAACTTGGATATTGCTTCTGCATCTTGGTCACAAGGCAAAAACCTTGGAGACAGAGTTTTCTAAAAGAATGTCACCAATATTATGAAAGAGGTGAAATCTCTTTTTGAGTGACTGCCTTAGTCCCACTATTTCCTTCTTCATGCAACTGGAATAAAATCAGTAGAACATTTAATTTCTAGAAATCCGTTTCCCAGGGATATGCATTTTTAATGAGGCCGTGCAGAATTCCTTTCACCTTCTCTGGAACATCATTTATCTTCTTGCATATAGTACTTCATATGGGCCTACAGATGGCAAGGGGGGGATTTTAGCAGAATTAAGGCAATACAACCCCTTTGCCTCCATTTCCACTTACAGTGTGGAAAGATCAGAGCCTCCAGGACTAAGCAGACATGTGTTGGCTTGTCCCATATGGCACCCAAGGGATGCTAAGCTAGGGCATGGGACACGTTTGTCTATTTGCTAACTAGAAATTAATTTCCTCTGAATACTCACCAGCAGCTCTGCTGGCTGCAGAAGCCCAGAAGCTTGCAGAGCTCCTGACAACGAGCAGCATCACGAGCAGCACAGGGATGGAGGGTGCTTTGTTTAAACAGTGGCAATTCCTCTGCATAAAACCATCTCTCCTTCATTCCTCCTCCTCAGAGATACAGTATCATGGGTAGAAGATCTGCGTGCCAAAGGAGCTGTGAGCTACCACTTTCTTTTCTGTTCCTTCACAAAGAATGCAATCAGCAAGATGCTAACACCCAAAACATTGACTAACACACTGATGAAAATGAAGTTTCAGCAAGTGTTAATCCATGTGCCATTTTTTGCAAAAGATCACTGTATTCTCTGCCACACAGTCCACAGATTGATTCATAGCCTGGAAGTTCAGGCTCACACATGGTGTGATCCCAGAAGCCTGTATTCACCACAACTCTGCCTGGTGCATGTTTTCTGTGGGCTTAGTACTGTAAGAAAACATCGATTGACACTGACAATTTACTTAACTGCAAGCAAATTAAATTTTATTCAGCCTATCAATAAAGTGGCATCAGCCAAGAACTAGAAATGGGCTCAGTAACTGGGATTTAATCAGTAAGTGAACCAAAGCATCCATGGTAATAGCATCTAAGTGTCAAATGCACATATGAAGTATAGCAACAAATCCAAAAGGTGCTATTTTTCTTCCCTCTGAGCTTCTATTTGTTTATTTGTACTGGCTGAGTTGCCCTCACTTGCTTGTATCTAGGAGACACATTGTTCCAACACGCCATTGCCTTCAAGCCTGAGAGAAGCCTGGTGTGAAGAAGCACCTTACCTTTCCCCTCAACGTGCCAGGGTTGTGGCTCAGCCCGGCTGGGGCTGTGGGGCACTCGCCAGCTGGCATCCCCCCAACCACACTGGAAGGGAATGCTGGGCCAGGGGAAGGACTGCTCTGGTGGCAGTGTCTCAAGCCCAGCTCTTGAACCGGTGTCCCAACCCAGAAATGAGCTTGCAGAGCGGAATGAGGCCGGTTGGAGGTGGTGCTGGCTGGTAGGGCAGGCTCTCACCGGCTGCATGCCGGAGCTCTGCAAGACACTCTTCATCTCGGCTCAGACAGACACAGTGTCTAGCAGGAGATAATTTATGATTTTTAGTGAAGCAAATATAAGTGACCAATAGGAAATTTGCAGATGCAGCCTTGGCTGGCCCCAAACCAAACACAGCAGAGATGTTGCTCTTTGTTGTGTTGGGCCTGTTCTCATCCTCTGCAGTTCTTCACTTGCGAGCAGTCATATGTCCCTACTCCCTACCCAAGCAATAGGTGAGGGTATCGAAACACTATTTGTGATCTAGATCTATTTTTTATTTTAATAATGAAATATATGAGAGCTTTTTTACTTTTCCTAGGACGAATGGTGTTTGCTGCTGGTACTCTTGGAGACAGTGCTGTACTTCAGTAGGAAGAAAATCTTTAGAAATGGCCAAGACGCTCAGTTTCCCAAGTGTAGCCATTCCTACATTTTTTACAAGTAGCCAGCTATTGCATGAAATCAGATAAAAGCATTCTATCTCTCAAAATGCTCCCAGTAACCATAGTGAAACCATGGATTTTGTTGTTTGGGTTTTTTTTTAATTGCTAACTTCAATAATTTCACACTGTGTTCTCCTTCAGAGCTGACTGTATATCAAAGGAGGTGAAAACACTATGTGAAAATACTTCAGCAAGTGAGCTGGGATTTCTTCAAGGGAAAGGCTGTGCAAGTGTAAGCCATTAATAACATTTAAAAGCCCACAAGTATCTAACTGTAATATGAAATACTGACTGTCACTGCACTATACTTCAGGATTATTCTAAGATACCAATCAAGTTTGGGTTTAGATTCAGGCAATAAGCTCAAAAGAAAAAGGAGAGTACAATCGATCATTAAAAAATCCTATTTTCAGGTTTGCAGTACCATTCTCACACTTCTTGTCATTGCCAGACTGCTCATGGGGTTTTTTTTTGTTTTGGAATCTGGTATTTTATTAGTGTTGGGTGACTCCTAGACAACGCTCTTTCCTAAGGCATTTTTAAAGAGCTTTCTCATAATCTGGTGATGTGTGGCACGTTGGTAATGATTAAAATATGACTTGTCATCTCTCTTCACAATGAGCTGTAACATCCATTTAGTTCTCTGAATGTATGTTATTTCAGAACAGTGGTTTTGATACTTCTGTTCCCCCGTGTTTACAAAACAAACAAACAAAAAATCTAGCTGTCCATGACTGATGTGCAGTACCATAAAAATGACCCAATTAGGAGTTCATAACACAGGCAAAACCTCACTACTCTTCAGTATCTACATGGAATAAACAGAGCTGTGTTGAATCAAATGCATTTTTTAATTTCAGGTGTTTAAATCCTCACTGGTTAGGGGACCATTTTGAATCTACAAAGCCAATGATCTGGCTCTAGTACAGATGTGGCTCAACTCAAATGCAAACTGTTGTCCTCAGAGAGGTTTTATTCTAAGCAGAAGTCTTGCTGGTCCTGAGAGTCCCTCTATCTTGTGCAAAGGTTAGTGACAGCTAACTGTGTAATTCCAGTTTTAACATAAATCAAGTCCAAGCCTCAAATCTGACGTCTAGCCTACAGGTAAGCCAGACTGAGACCTTGCCAACCACAAATAGCTGCTCCTGTGCATAAAAATAGACAGCAGGTTTTTTCACTGAAATACGTGTATCCAACAGCTCCCGATTTCATAGTAGTGAGCAGAGCAGGGTTCTGTATGTCAGCTCTCAAAATAGAGTGTCTGCCTAAGCTGAAAGGTTACAATGTGAATTTTGCAGGATGCAGTGACAGGTTTTTGAATTCTAAAAATAAGTGTAGGAGCAAGATGGATTTTATAACTTGGGAGTTTGAATCAGGGTTTTCTCACTAGCCATGCTGTGAGCCTCGGGATAGCTGAATTGCAGATCAGTTTGCCAGTGATCTCAGAAAATGCATCAATGTGCTTGCCAGAGTAGGCATTTCAGATTTTCTTTTAAATCATTCCTTTGCATGGAAAAACAAATCTACTTTGAGCGTTAACAGAAGATCTAAAAAATAGAAATACCATAAAACTATTATGGGAAACTGATATGCTGGGTAAATGCTGCAGTTTTCTGGTACAGAACATTGTGTTACTCAACTCTCCAGCTTTCATACAATGGACAGGAACACGACAAACATAAAGTATTACTGGTTGTGTGTGCATGGGAGTAAATGATATCTGGTTTTAGTCTTTACATAGGAAAAAAAGCAAGTTTAGCAACATTTTGTTTCCACATGTGATGTAGCTACTGTAGAGAGGGTATTGCTGGTTCTACTATGCTCCTTTTATGTGAAGATTTTTAATAAGCATGAAAATCTGCTTGGGGCTATTTTTATCATAAACAGGAAGAAAGTTTGTTTCATTTTTCTTTCTGAACCGTTACCCCTCCAGTTCCTGCTCCTCCTTTCACCCCTGCCCCAGGACCAGCTCTACCACACAAGCAATTTTGGCCCTAAGCTTTTGGCTTGAGGCCCTCTGTTTTTCTGTAGACAGGCCCTCTTGCTCTGTCACCTCTGGCTATTTTCCTCTACTCTCTCTAGGTGGACTCCATCTCTTTTACCTTTGTGCCCGTGTGGCTTCCAGCTCCCAGTACAGGGCTGCCAAATGCCTGGGTTGAAAGCAGATGGCCCACCAATTCTTCTTTTACCCAGGGACTACCTGTCCTTTTGGTTATGTTCTTTCAGTACATTATTGTTTTACCTGATTCATTTGCATTTCTTTAGAGCCAGCATCTGTAAATTCTGTATTTACTGCTTCCTCTTTCCAATTCAATCCTCATTTTCTCCTGGAAGATCATACATTTTCTCCCTTTTCACAAGCATTGCTATGTCTCATTTGTTGTCCCTCCAAAACACCTTACCTCACCCCAGCAGCTGGGCTGCCCCATCCTATTTTTTCTTTCCCTTCAGAAATTATGGATTTCCTCTCATCTCTTATACATGCAAGATGCCTTCCAGCTCTGCCCCACCTTCCTTTCCAACTATCATCTGCCCCGTAAAGCAGTTCACAACTTCTCTTTCTCCTGAACCACGTCTCTTAATCTCTGTGATTTTCTACTGACTTCCTTCCAGCCAATTAGCAAGTCCATGACTCCATCCTAAGCATCCTCAATCTTCCTCACATTTTTGTGGTTGCACTTCTAGCTCTACCCATGTCTTAGCCACTTCTCCCTTTGAGCTGTCTCTATTTCAGGAAATCTCCCTCCACCTTGAGGTTCCCTCAAAGGAGAGGAGCCAAAAGCAGCCAGACACCTCTCATGAGTAGACAGTAGGAAAACCACAAAGAAAGAGGTCAACTGTGTGGATTAGCCCTTCAGACCTTCATTCCACTCATCTACAAATGTTGTTCCTTGTGCCTTGAATTTGGTGATGAGGTGGATGTGCTGTAAAAGGCATCTGTATACTGAAGCTGAGGGATGGTTTTCGTTGCATGGAGATCATTAAGCAGTAAATAATAGCTTCCAAATATTTAAGTACAGCCCTCAGGAACTGGCCTCACAGAGATCTATATAAATATCTCCTCTGAGATTCTCAGCAAAGCAAATAAGAACAAAAAATATTTCATTCATCTGCTTGGGAATATCTGCTGGAAAGGCTGATTCAGTCCCAGCTTTTCCATTCAGCTATAAAATCTCTGTATGTATTATCTTCTTAAGCATTATTTGTAAATAGGAACATTACTTATCTCCTGGGGCTTATTCATAGCAACTAGCTGCACTTGCAGAGTCTGATGAAGATGTTTCATGTCATCAAATGTTAGGCACTTATTTAGATTGCAAATATTTTTCCAAATTTAACATAAGGCGCTAAGGGCAGTGCTAAGAAGAGTGCTCATTGCTAAGATGGCTACAGGCTAGTTTCGGTTCCAATGTTAAAGTCCAAGAAAGTAGAATTAAGGCATTGTTAGCAACATATGTATACTCTTATTAGAAATTCTTACTTCTTACAGCTCCACATACCCAGTTGGATGTCTCAAAGCATTGTAAAACCCAATATTTCTTGATAGAAAGATGGGTAATATAGAGAGAAATAGATATAGGCAGACAGCCCATAGATGTTGATTCAAGTACTCTTCTGTATAAACAATTTTATTCTTGTCTTAAAGGAACTACAAGGAGAAAAATGTTATGTACCAAGCTGTGGCTTATAATTATTTAATTCATATGAATAATATATGCATTTAACCAAGTAATTAAAAATGTCTTAGTTGAAAGTCATATTGCCTTTAGGGCAACAAAGCTGGTGAAGGGGCTGGTGAAGGGGCTAGAGAACAAGCCTTATGAGAAGCGGCTGAGGGAACTGGGGTTGTTTAGCCTGGAGAAAAGGAGGCTGAGGAGAGACCTTATCACTGTCTACAACTACCTGGGAGGGGGTAGTAGTGAGGTGGGTATGTGTCTTTTCTTCCAGGTAACTAGTGATAGAGCAAGAGGAGTTGGCCTTGAGCTGTGCCAGGGGAGGTACAGATTGGATGTCAGGAAATACCTCTTCATTGAAAGGGTTATCATGCCTGGGGAGGTGGCTGAGTGACCATCCCTGGAGGTATTTAAAAGACAGGTAGATGGGGTGCTCAGAGAAATGGTTTGGTAGTGGATAGGTATGGTTGGACTTGATGATCTCAAAGGTTTTTTCCAACCAAATGATTCTATGATTCTATGAAATGTAAGTGGAAGAAATCTCTCTTCCTAGTAATATCCCTTTATAGGGGAAAATTATTAAAAACACTATACTGATATTAGGGTTCTTGAATTTTTCAAACTTTTAAATTTTCTAAGGGACAGTCATAGAAACCTATAAATACTTTAGTATATTTCCTACCTGCCTTTTGTGTCTGGCAGCATATTTGTGTGGCAAATGGTACCCGCTGTGAGGGAGTCCTTGTGGACCCTGCCTGGCTGCTGCAGGTCACTTGGGAAGCCCGATGCCCTGGGTTGGTATTTGCAATGCTTGAGCACGGCCTGAGAGGCAGCAGCTGCCACGCCAACCTCCCTGGGAAAGGGTCTGATTTATAAAATCACTGCGCTCTTCACCACTCCTCTTGTGCCACCTATGTGGCTCTGTTTTCGGCTCAGGCTTATTTTGGTGCCTAAGTGAGAGGTGGGTTCTTCTAAAAATATGGTTCAATGCACTCTGTTTTTCCCCCTGAAGTAGTAATAATCTTCCGCTGCAGCTGAAAAGTTCTCAGCTTCGCTGTGGTACCTTTCTGTCCTGCTTCCCAATGTGCTAGGGACACTATTACTTGTACCCAGCACCATCCCAACGGTGGGCCAGAGCAGACGTGCCTGCCAGGCACTCCTAGTGCCATGGTGCTCCTGGAGGCATCTCCTCCTGGACCACCACCAACCTGCTCATTTGCTCCTCTGCTACTGGTCTGTGCAGGCAGACCTGAGGGAACAGGGACACAATGGGGATGTTTCTCAATCACCCAAACCACACAGACCTGGCCACTACCTAGTGAGGATCCTGACTAAACCAGCACCATCGAAGCTAGAGCCTGAGGTTCTCCCTGTTCAGTAGTTGTCACAGCAGGGAAATCCCAGGAGCGGCTTAGCTGAGGGACTTTTGCACTAAAATCAAACCCATGGGGAATGCATATCCATGATTTTAAAGCATTGTGTTTCTGACACGATCTTTTCCTAAACGTGACTGTGGGTGGCATCATGCAATGCAGCAATACGTGTAAAAGCGGTTGAACAGCTACAAAGAAGGGAATATTTTGAAATATTTGTCTGCAGTGTGAAGTTGCTAAATCACCAGCATAGTGTGGTCATACAAAACACAGATAAAGTCAAAATAGGCTCAAGAGAGCTTTGGATGATAAGGTTTTGAAATACTATTTTTGAAAAAAAAAAAAAAAGGGCTGCAAATAAGGGAGTAAATAAGAAAGGTGGGATGGATTATTTTGATTTTTGAATAAAACCTCTTCTTTTAGGGAGTTCATAGCCTGGCATTATATGATTTTCTAAAAGCATTGCCCATTCTTTGCTAGCCAGTTGTTTAACAAATCAGCTCTGCAGAAGCTGCTTGCAAATATTCTTTCCCATCAACATCCAGTTTCTCTGTGAATCATGAGCAAGTTTTCTTACGTATCTTATGTATTTTGCAAGGTCTGTTCCCTACAAGGGAACAGTGATGGCTGAAACTCTGCCCAGCGAAACCACAAGCAAAACAGCTCTGGGATCAGTTAGTAGAGGCAGTTTGTAAATAATTCCCATGGTGTGTCCTGTGGTGCTCCTCTTCTCAGCCAGAGGAGCACTTTTTCTGTCCTGTGTTGAGGGCTGATTGTGCAGTAGATGAAGATCTACAGGGTATTTTGCTCTGAAATTTCAGCACGAGATACTAAATTATGGACCAAAGGGAAGAATAGGTATGGCAAGGCTGTAGCTCTTGTACTGCTGGCACAGCCAGGTACATTTCCGAGAGCCAAGACACCCAGCCAAAGCCACAGGTGGAGAGGTGTCCTCATGTGTGCCACCTTCAGGCCACCGCTGAAGAGCCCTCTCAATTAATGCGTCACATCTCTGCTATTTTCCTGTACCATAACGATCTTCCACAGCTCACAGTGATTATTTTTCCCCTCCCACCTGTTTCTTTTGCAGCAGGCAGTTGTTCATCCTTTCGCTCCAGAGGAGGGGATGTAGCTCCCATGGGAGGCGATTGGTGCTGTTCCAGCATTTCCTGGGGAGGTGGTTTCATCACGCTGCTTAGGGATTGGTCTGAACGTATTCCTGACAGCACTGTGTGCTCAGGTACAGGAGCTTCTTTACTGGGACTGTAAAGTTTTCAAAGCCTCTGCAGTAGCCCCTCTGGGTCTGCCTATACTGTTTTCCAAAGCAAGTGTTACCATGCAGGATGAAATACAAACACGTCTGTTGAAGGAGAACTTGAACAAAATTAAACTCCACTTAAGAGTCACAGAAATTTCTTCTCCTTTTACCTGATCCCCACATTTTAGTTTTGGTTTTGATCTGTGTGTTGTTAAGGCTGTTAACAGTTTGTGAGTAAATTGGTGTTTTGTTGAAAGTGCTTTGCCCAAAAGTCTGCAAATTTTAAGTGCTTTGTCACTTTTAATATCCATATCTTTTACTTTACTTGCTCCCTAGCCAGTCTGAAGTTGTAGGATGTCTGTACTAAATTAATGTTTGACTTTGCAGTCTGTGTGCTGTACAACCAACCCAGCACCTCCTCCATTTGCAGTAAGTAAATACAGAAATGTTACGTTGCCCTTGAAACCTGTGCTCTGTGACAAAGGTTGTGCACTGAGCAGAGACTGAAACACCAAGTTTCCCTGGGTCACAGTCCCTCTTGTCAGCCGCGCGTTAATCAGAAACCCACCCCCAGTTATCTATGAAAGCGTCATGCAGGTACTTTGGACCAGGTGACACAGGGGCAGACTTGGCCTCCTGAGAAACATCCGCCTCTCTCTGAGCTCTCGGCTGTGAAAACCTCATCTCTGAGAGCAGAAAATAAGGAGAAACATGTCAAATTTGGGTTGTCCAGAAGCCAACCACACTCGTTTCAGGAACACGGGCAATGATACCTGCAGAGCTGACTGCAGGCATAATGCTGTCTTGCTGCGTGATGTTTATGAAATTACTTTATCTCAGCCTCCCCCAGCCTGTTGAAGAGCCAAAGGCATCAACACTTCAGGGAAATGCCTCACAATGGTACTTAATCCAGTCGTTCATATTCGCAACTTGCTTTCAGATGTAACACCCTATAAAGATTGCTACGGCTATCACATTCTTACAAAGAAAGGTAAAACTCATTGGTTTTGGATGATTTTCATTTAGACGTTAATCTCTGAAAACCAGAGAAAAGGTTGCACAAGCTTGTGTGAATGAAAGACTGAGTTTTCACAAGGTGGTAGCTATACAGAGGTATGTGGGGAAGATATTTTTTATTTTTTCTTACTGCTTATGCAACAGTGAAAAAATGTTTGGTTTCTGTTGCATTATATCAGCTTATCTACAAGGGCAGATTTAGTGGGAGGATCTATCAAATTGTCCACTGTTCTATTTGCCCAGGGTGACATGATACAACTTCAGCTGGACCACAGCAGAATCATCATTTTCCTGTGGTAGCTATGCCTGGCAGCTATGGCTGATAACTGGGTTTCTCTGAAGTCCTTTGGCCTCAGTGGGTCAATACTACACACAATCTGACTCTTAGGCCTGTACCAGGCTAACACGCTTCACAGAAGTATTAGCACCATGGAAAAGTGAGTATTCGTACAACCTTCCCATAACAGGCAGCGACCTTGTCTATGCTGCCAGGCAAACTAAAGTTGAGCTGGTTCCATACCCCAAGTGCCAGCGTGCAGCTCTTCCACTTCCAGATCTCACCACTGCAGCCTCAGTTTCCAGCCTTGCCATAGACTGGACCAGCAGGGTTGTGACATGAAGCACGATAGTGATAAAATCTAGATCTGATCCAGATGAGTGGGTAGCACTCCTCCAGAGTCTTCTGCTGAAACACTTCTGCAATCAGGAAAGACCAAGTTGCCCAAGGCAGATTTTTTCATGGAAACATGATCTCTTCCACCCAGATTTTGTTGGGAAGATCTGAGAGATCTTGAGTGATGTTCTTATCCAAGCAGGAGAGAGAAACCACATGGCTGGACTTCCCCCCTTGCCCACCAGTTGCATCTCTCTGGGAGCAGCTCTCGTTGTCATGCGAGACTACTGCAAGCAGTTCCTGCTCCCCAGAGCTGGTTATGCAGGGTCTTAAGTGCAGATAAGCTCTTTCAGATAAGACACCTCCTTCTGCCTAGGGGTCTCAGAGGTGATAGCCACAGCTGAGACTCCCAGCAGCTTTGTGGAATAGCAGGTTGTTATTATTTCTACTTACAGCTGGGGAATCAGCGAGGCACTGAGAGGCTAACGTAATGTGGCAAGTGTTCTGCCACAAGCCTGAGAAGTTGGCAGAAGAATATGGGTCTCTCTCTCTCCTGTGTGTTCATCACTGTGCTCTTCCTCACACATTGGGAACAGATGCTGTAAAGCAGCTGTGAGAGTTTTTTTATCTAGAAGGAATACAAGTTGATGGTTGGGAATTAATAAGGCTTATGCAAAAGATATTGACAGGTCTTGCAGGTTGTCCTACAGCATCAGGATTGTGTCTAGCAGCTGTAAGGAAGTCCATATGCCTTCTCTGCTCATGCCAACAGCCTGTCCTACCAGGGAGTCACAGGCTGCCACCACAGTGGCCTTAAATACCAAATCTGTGAGAGATTCCCCTTCTGCCTCTCCTTTTCCAGGCAGAAGGGGAGGGGAGTGTGGACCAGCAGGAGAGAGCACTACACCTGAAAGCACCAGCAGCAAATGGTGGCACCTTGGAAGACTGAGCAGGCTCGTGCGTTGGGCACACCGGGCTTGCAGCACAGGCTGCAGCCACAGAGCTCATGTTGCTGTGGTGGCTGGCCAGGCTTCAGTCCCTGCAGGCTTGTCCTGGGCCCTGGGCTCTGAGGAAGCCCCCTCAGGAGTCCTGGCTCAGGGAAGGCACTCCTGCTTTCAATGACACGTCTCAAGTCCAGCCACAGCCCCGTGCTGCACCGACAGTGTCACACGTGTGTGCCGGCTGGTGAGCCGGATGCAGCTGTGCCCCTGGCTACCCGTGAGAACACTACAGTGTGCCCAGTGGGCAGAGAAAGCCTCTCCAACCTGGCCAGACAGCTGGTGTCCCTCAGCCCACCACCACTGAACATGGACAACCCCATCCCTTGTGTGAGGCCGGACAAGATCCAGATCAACAGCAAACCCAGCACATGGACATGCTTCTTGTTGCACTGGGTGCCAGGTTTTAGTAGCTAATGTGACTAGCTAGAGCAGCCAGTGATGTAGATTTTCTCCCTAAACACGTGCATCAAAATATGTCCTGCTCAAGTCAGGGATCCTAGATTAGACAAAATGAATCACTCTTCCCCAAACCAGGACTGAAAGGCCATGACAGACAAGGCAGTATCACAAAACCAGGACACACAACATAGCTTAGATTTTCCCGTTGCTTCTCCATGAGCACGCATATGTGTACCAGGTCTGGAAAAGGTCTCCCAGGTTGGGAGCAGCCACTGAGTCCCAGCCTCCGAGTCCTTGCCAAGCTCGGCAACTGTCCTCTCCTTGGGGAGTGGCAGTGGCACCTTGTCAGCACCACGCTTAGTTGCCAGCCCGTTTCGGCTGCCCTCTGCTTGTAATTGTTAACCTGCTGGGGATGGGAAAGCTCTGACTAGCGCAGGTAGAGCTTTAACTCCGAGGAACTCCCAAGAAGCTGAGTCGCAGGAGCAGAGCCTCTACCTGCAAGGTAAACCCTCATGGGTTGCCACCACCATTTCTTTCCCCTGTCTTTGTGTTTAGGCTCCCTTTGTGTTATCATGCTGTTTCAGGTCTTTCTGTTGTCATTTTGGTTTTTGATGTTTTAGCTGTTGTTTGAATGACTGCCCTCTTATGCCAAAGATTTATTTGGAAATTTATGTACTCCCATGAATTAAGCGTTCCCTCTCAGCTTTCAGCCAGGCGTGCCTAGGCTTGCACGCAGCCTTAGAACAATACAGAGAAAGGTTATCATGACTTACCTGCCACAAATTATCTATTAATAGCACCATTCATGTAGCTCTTTTTTTTTTTCCTCCTTTGTGGCATGCTTTCCCATGTTCTCCTCTTAGCCGGTTTCCCCATTTTTTTGCATGTTGTTTTCCCTGTGGAGGACAGGGTGGGTAGAAGAGGGGTGACCTTTTCGGCACTGGCTCTGCCCCCATGGCCCCAGCACTGCCCTCCCCACGAGGTGTTTGCAGGGAGGGTGGGACGGTGAGCTCCTCACACCTGGTAAAACATTGACCTGCGCAAGCAGCCGTGGCCGCGGAGGCACGGGGCTGCCTGGGGAGGGAGGCAACAGGACGCTGGCAGCAGCAAGCACCCACAGGAGCACACCAGCCTCTCCTCAGGTACTGTTTTCCACTTCAATTTTCCTAGCTTTGAGAGGCAGAAGGGCAACTCCACTTGGTTATAAGGTTTGTCAAAGGTTCGCTCCGTAGAAGTTGGAAGAGGAGTTAGCGTTCTTTTGCAGTTAGCTTGCGTCAACTGTAGTTGACTGCACGGTGTCATCTAAAGCGCGGGTTAACCCATGCTTGATTAGCTAGTTGTTTTGATTTTGGTGTATCTTCATTTAAAAAAACAACCCAACAAAATTAATTAATGTTTGCATTTGAAAACTTCATGGTTTTCTAATGAAACTCAAAACAGCTGGCTTCTGCTTATCTTCTAACTGAAGAGTAGGAACAGGAGTCAGAGTTTCTAATGAAAATGTGCAATCTAATTGTCGCAACAGGGATGTGGTTGGTGACTCATGCTGAAAAATACTTGCTGACTTTTGAACGAGCTTTGCAAAAATAGGCAAAGTGACTATTTTTTCCAAGATTTTTCCATGTTCCAAGGCAGTACATACAGAAAAAATGTCAGGATTTAAGCTGCATATGCTACTGAGAGAGGTGAAGCTGAATAGATTCAAGTAACTGTTTTAAGTTTGCTCAGTGACTGAAAGTTTCTACCACACCATGGAAGGTGACTTGTTCATGCAGGAACCATCCTCCATGTATGCTTTGCTGGTCTGGATGTGTCTTTATATAAGTACATATGGTGACTCCCCAGAAATCACCTTTTACATTCCAGGTAACTGTCAAGTAATCCTGAAAGGGGAGTTTTTACAGAGGGCTTGGTGTGAAGTGACTGACCTGTAGTCAGGATTCACAGTTAATTTACAATGTGATTTGTGTGCAAAGCAAAATACAAGAAAGTTGTTTTTAAAAAAAATTGTTGCTTCCAGTTTATCAGTGTCGGGCCCTAGCTGTGCTTGCTGCTTGCTTCAGTCCTCCCTGATGTGACAGATTTTCTCGATACGTTTGCTAACTGGGTTTGCACATGACATGCTATTTATGTTTAGTAAGTGCTCAGTGGTGTTAGGCAGTACTGAAGTGTGGTAACACATTTACTTTATTAAAAGCAGTCTAAGTGTGGCTTTAGTTCTTAGGAGTACTAAAACTCCTAGAGCAAAGTGCAGGTAAAAATTACTGGAGAACAAAGCAACTGGATTCCCACAAGTATATACTTTAAAGGATTGAAATATGATTCCAGAAAAATTTTGGTAAAGGCTGCACTGTAGTTTCAAGTCTGTTGGTGAATTTGAAGATGTAAAGCATGACTGTGATTAAAGCATGTGATTTTCTTGTGTGTCATAGCTGATGTGTGATTCTTGCCCTCTCCTCCTAGGAATGGTGATTCCAGTATTTGACACTAAATTGGACTGATGTAGAAGATTCCTTGCAGTAATGAAAGAAAGAGTTCAAATCTTATCTTAGAGATCACAGAGACTGAATTAAAAAAATAAATGATTAAAACAAAAGACAGTGATGACAATGTTATCTTGTCTATTTTCATACAAAGCTAGGGTTATAGCTGGTGACTATGGGGGAGATTATATGGCTTAAATTGAATGAATAGGACTGTTGACAAAATTTGTTCAGTCTTTGAGTCCTGTTTGCACTGCAGAGGACTTATTTCAGAGCAACTCCAACCCCTTTCCATCTCTGAATCAAGGAATCAAGGAAAAGTGTTACCAGATAGACAGGTTTCAGGACAAGGGGGTCATAACTATCTGTAGATTATGAGCAACTTGAATTGTTTCAGTAAATAATAACGTATTATTATGCACTAAATTGAAGCGAGATTTCATTTCATGTGCTGCATTTTCAGCACAACTGTTTACCAAGTTTCAGTTGGTTAAACCTGTGTACATATGCTGAAAGGAGCAGGGCTGCACAGGGGTCACGAGGACAGCTTGAGCTGCAAAACTTTTTTGGGGATATACAAGGTGGAAAAGATCCAGGAAAATGCTTATAGCCTGGGCTGATTACAGAATCGCTAGTGAAAAAGAAGTCTGTCATCACCCTTGAAGGCAGTTCCTGTGACACAGGTGTTACTGGTAGACCTACACAAAATAAAGTATAATGGATCCCACAGAGATCTCACAGTGACACTTTTCCAAATTTCCCTTCATGGGAAAGAAGAAAGATTTCTATTTGAACCAGAAATGCCCAAAGTAAAGGGATATATTAAAATAGGAATAGTCTCTACAGGTACTTTGGAATGGAGTCTACTCGGTCAGTAGAGATGCTGATTATCCAGATGGCAAAAAAGGAAACAGTGCCAAACAAAAACCCTGGTCAATCAGAATTACAGATTAGCAGGAACATGGCAAAACTCTGCCGTATTCTCCACAGAAAGCATCAGGGTTGTCCACTTGCCTGCATGCCCCAGGCCCTGTGTGCCGAGCAGTGCTCTTGCAGAGAGAGGCAGGAGTAGTCTTGGTCCCGGCTCTCTGCAGGTGGTGATGGGGCTGTCACCGAGAGGGTGCCACGAGGAGCGTCCAGGCTGTACGCTCAGTGACCTCCTGCACTCCAGCACTCTTGCAGCAGCTTTCATTTGTTTATTGTTCTTGTTTGTGTAGCAGCCATCACACCATGGGCGAGATGTTGCAATTGCTTTCCTTGATTCCCCATTACAAAGACGCTGACAACACATCACCTGTATCAGACAGGTTATTTGGGGTTTGCTGTGCTGGACCTCTTTGTTTAAGAACATAACCCAGGTGGAGACCTTTGTAGTCATTATTTTTTTCCCGTCACACAGCAGCCACACGGCACTTGGGTAAGGCCATTGCAGATGCTTTGGGCTTGAGGCAGAAGAGCAAGCGGTCTGCAGTCTCTAGAAGGAGTGTCATTCCTTCTCTGAAGATGCAGCTCCCTGCTTTTCTTTCTCTGAATATTGGAAAATCTTTTCTATAGCTGTCCACTTGTACAAGACCCACTTGACCAGAATATCTCCTTTGTGTTACTTTAGGAACAATTTAAAACATTAGCATTTAATTTTTTTATTATCTTAAGGCAGAAGTGTGATTTGACTGGGAGATTTTTGCCTTTTATAGGAGTAAGAATTTTCTGAGGGGAATGATTTACCTTTTCAGAGCTAGTTGCAGAAGCATATTTTTGTGACAGTAAGCTGTTTTTCCTCTTTCTGTTGCTGTGAATGAAACAATCAGGTAAAATGCAAATTTTAGACAGTGATTAGAGACAAGCAAATTTACCCTTGCACATTTACAGCTGAGCATAAGTACTAGCAATGCATTGAAACTCCAGCTTTTCAATTTTGCTAAAATAACACAAAGTGTTAACCCATTAATTGCAGCTGAACATGAAATATAATTTCTGCAAAATGAAATAACTTTAATTATTTTAATTACCAAAATTATTTTGTGCTGGATGCTTGTGTATGCAGTTCCCAATGATGTCAATGAGAAATGAATGCTTAGATCTTGATTTAGCTTTTTGTTCTTTGCTACATGTGCTTTCAATGAGAATATATCTTTATACAATTTGTTGCTTTCAGTAATAACTTTCAGAATTTTTGTTCTCATCGGAAGTCAGACGTTGCACAGATCAGAGTGCAGTATATAGTTGATGATTAAACATATCTATGTAAATGAATGGCAGCCCTGCCCTCCCCTCCCTGGTGCTGGGTCACAGTGTTTCCCTGTACTTCCAATATTTAACAACATTTGTCAATATCAAACAGTATTTGCTTACATGCCAGAAAGCAAAAGTAGAAATAATAACCAATAATTTTAGAAGAAATAATTTTTTTAATGGCTGACTATATTAAGGCTTACTTCTCATACTACAGTATCCTGACTCATGTGGATTTAGTGTTCTTCTCTGCATCTCCCAAGCTATGAGAGTGAAAAACAAAAGACATTGAGCAGAAGCTGCGGTGCTGTTTAACCTTCATATTTGGCAGGAATCAAGTTTGAGAGGTGGTCAGACTGCCTCTCTTGTATCTAATGAATATTTGGCTTAAAACCAAAAACACATTGTTCAAACCAAAACCTTTTGGTTGTTGAGTGAAGGAAGTCATATTTTGCAGATGTGAAGCCTCTGCTGACTTTTTATCCTTTCTGAAGAGCTGCAGAGAACAGCCATTATTCCAGTCCTTCCTACCTTCTGCAAAGATATTATCAGACAAATGCTGTGGCACTATAGCAGTGGTGTATTTTTTAATGGTCTACAGAAAAAAATGCACATCTTGCATGGATCTTCTTTTCTCTGGGCATTTTTTGTAATTGCAACTGAAAGCAGCCCCAGCAGCAGCCCTTAGCCAGACTGTCAGCTGAGATCATGCTGAGCTTTACTGAACCAATGCTTTCACCTGAAAAACATGAGATGCTTTAAAGGAAAAATTGCTATGTAAACATTCTTCAATGCACAGAAACAGCTTTTGCTAACCTGGTTTATGGCTTTGTTAATGCTTCTCCAAGCAATGCTCAGGGCAGCCACTCACTCTATCATGAAGCTCTTCCGTTTGAACGGCTCCCAGAGATACTCAAACCATACCTGTAGTTAGCTCTGTGTGGGCAGACAACTTTATAAAGCTAAAACTTAGGACTTGACAATAGAAAATTCATGGGTAGGCAGCTACAGGTTGAGTTTAATGGAATTACTCAGCCCGTTGGTGTCAGTCAGTGGGATGGATACCTAAAATCCTGATTCCACAAACCCTTCTCTACCTGGCATCGTGTTTATTCCTGCTAACATTATCCTTGGGAACTACTTTTCCATTATGTACTGCATACCAAAGGGGCTTAATCAGGCTGTGCTTATGAGTAAATGCTATTTCTGATAGGGCTATGCCTGCCTGGGCTGATAAATAGACATAATGGCAAGGATGACTCTGAATGGAATTCCAAAGTAAAAACTCAGTACTAAAAATTTATAGGATGTGCCTATGGACCTCTACATGTCTCTTCAAGCGCCAAATTTGCATGAAAATGTAGGAAGAGTGCCTGGGATTACTGCATGGAAAGCTTTTTTGGTGTGGTGGTGAGTACCATCTGCATGGATGGCGGGTTTAGGTACAGTGGAAGTCACTGGAGGTATTACCACTACCTCATTTTTACTTAAAATTTCTTGTCAATCAGTCTTGAAGCACAAAGCTTAGCTCTGCATCGGCAGGCAGGTGGGAACCCCTTAGCAAGAGGACATTGTTTGAAACTGTGCAATGCTCTAACTACAGGCATAATCAGAGTAGCTGCAAAAACGGTATGGTAGGTAGGAGCATGAGATGATCAAGCACATCTACCCGAATGAGGAGCACCACCAATCCCAGAGCATTCTGAGGAGAGGGTATGAAATGGGGGTGGGCATGGGGGAGCCCTGCTGCCCTCTGTCAAGGGGAGGGCTGGAAGGCTGGAAGGCAGGGATGGAGCTCTGGGCACCTGATGCCTCAAGACAACCCTGTGAAAAAATCCCACGGAGAGGAGCAATATCACAGAAACAAAAAGGGAGAGAGGTGGGTGGAGGGAGTGGGGGAGCTGCAAGAATGACCAATGTCCAGCCGTCTGGAAGTCTTGGAGGCTTATCATACCCTGTAGCAGAGTGGGGTCATCCAGTGGAAATCTGAGACAACAGTGCTGAGGAGCAATAAAAAGGGCCTAAACAACCCTATCTTCTAGATTTCTCCTTTTTCTTCATCTTTCTGCTTCTGAAAGATCTTATGCTTCAGTGTCCTGTGATATCCTCTGTATACCAAACTACCAGATGTACCACACATCCAAGGGGGAAGGATTTCCAGAGGCTTACAGGCAATACACTCCCTCCTTTTCACGATCTAGAGATAAGGAGAAGGGTCAGTAAATCCAACAGAAACATGTTTTCACAGGCTCAAGAGGCAACAGTCCTCTTCCACAAAGCCCTAGTGGGGTTTTACCCTGGACTAAAGTCAATGAAGGCCCTTCTGGTCCATTTTGTGCTCTGCAGTTGCTCCAGTGAGGCTGAATAGAATAATGTCTTTCTGATGGGCCAGGGTGAAAACCATCATTGTGATTCTGTACTGCCACCATAATTACAGATAGACCACGTTAAAACTGGAGTCACGCACAGCTGTTTAATACGGTGCTGGTGCTGTTCTATATGCTAAATTTTTTCACTCTAGGTAGTAGTCTATTTTCTGCTGCAGAATATTTTGATGTAAATGACTGGTGAGTCAATGCTGATGCTGGGTACAAATACTATGACTCTCACTAACTGGAGTAAATGTACACGTCTGCAGCTGAGCGTTTTTCAAAGTGACTGCTTTCTGCACAGACATAAAGGACTTTTTTGATGAAGAATGTGTTTCTTTTTGGTTAGTTTTTGCAATGGCAAATAGAAAGGTGAGCAGCCTTTTTTAAACAGGAGCAGTATACATAGAGAACTTCCTTTTAAATTTGATCATGACACATCTCCCCTACGGAATAAAAGAGGGAAGGCATGGAAATAAAATCCAGTTAAGGCATTTCAATTTATGTTCATTCAACACTGTAGGCTCAGCTCTGCTCTTCATTTGCATTTAAACAAGGAAGTTGCAATAAAGAAATTGTTGAATTACTTGGGAGTGTCTTCAAGGCAGCATGAAAACACAGTGAAAGCTCTTCTGTGCATTAACTGCAGTGGTAGGGAGGTTAGTGAGACCTCTGGCTACATTTGGGAGAGGCAGGGAAGATCCACCCCAGCCAGCACGTGTCATTTTAAACATACTGTAATTGTGTTAACATGGATGAGATTTAAACTATTTTCACTTCCTTAGATACTTTGCTGCATTGGGAGTCTGATTAGACGTTTGGTTTATGGAAAACTGAAGAACTAGGTTAAAAAGAAGTCAAGAAGGAATTATCTCAAAAACATGCATAATAACTATTCTTTGTCAAATCTTAGAATTTCTGATGAACACTAGCAAAAACAGCAAAATCATTCTTTCATGAGTTATTCCCTTTCTTCCTTTATGGAGGTGAGTAGCCTTCTTAAACTCCCACCTGATGAAGGGAAGGGACTCTGTGTTAGCACCCCATAACAGCCCTTCATAGTGCAGATCTCCATTAGCCCTGGGTTTGTAGTGCTCTCCAGCAGCCTCACTAGTCTTCGTGTCCAGAGTCCATGATTGCTCTATTTGGCAAGTTATTAACTGGCCCTAAAGTTTATAATGGTTCTGAACTTTGAGGCCTGATGGTTTTGTTCTTGAATATACTGGAGACGTATGTTAAAAAAAAAAAAAAAAAAAAGAAAGGGAGAAAAATACTGTTTTGAAGAAGTACAATTTTGACTGTGTTTTAGGAAGTCAAATTTTGACAGTGTTCTAGGAAGTGACATTTTGACAGTGTTTTGGGAACAGAGTTGTGCTAACATGCCAGGGTATGGGAGATAGGATCTGTGTCTTCTCTTTCGTTTTTCTCCTTGTCCAATCCAGTTCTAGGGAGTTTGCTGTTTTGTTTAAATTCAGGTTTTCCAGAGTTGTAATTATGTAAATTACTTACAGTTAATGTTATGTTTTTGTGAGTGAAGTCCAAGTAATTTTAAAAAGGGCTATTCTAGCTTATAGATTAGTTTCAGCAGGCATGGCTTTCTTAATGGAAGTAAAAAACTGAAAATGTCTCTGTTTTGTGTCCTTCAGATTGTTAGCATGCAAGATCTGAGAGTTTGTGTAAGGGGGGGGCATCTGCACGGGTCTGACAAATAGATATGCATGCAAGTCAATGAATGCAACCTCCTTCTGCTTCTCCTCTTTAATCCAGGTGACCACCTTGACTGGAAGAGAGTTAATGCTCAATGTTCCAAAAGCTGCAGGTGGAGTTTTGATATGAGAAACTGTGGCAGTTCCCAACAGAGGAGCCATTGCACATAGCTCAGCAACTGGCATTTGACCATTCCAGATCTAAATTTCATTTGATTTAAAAAAACCCCAAACCTCCCACTACTTTTTTAATTAAGCAATTTTATAAATGTTAAATATTTTTAGCTGTGAGGGCAGCTTTTTGAGACCTCAGATGAGCATATTACACTGGTGGTATTTTTATGTGCAATAGATTTTTCTATTTGCTTATAAAGATATTTGGGAGTAGCAGTTTTTACCAGTATAGCTAATTTATAGTGTGTTTAAGTCTCCTGTCAGCTCTGTTACTAAGAGATGGATAGGGTCAAATATCTTGGGCTTTTTTTTTTTAGAAAATTAATGTGGGGTTGAGTAAAGAGGCTGAAAAGTGGGGGTTTTTTTAAGAAAACCATCACCACAACAAATGTACCCATCTAGATCATCTGTTCAAGTCAGTTTTCAAACAGGATTTATTTCTGACTCACGAGCATGCTCCACTTCTCATTTATTCCTCTGGCTGCTCATGTGAAAAAGAACAGACACAAATACCAGGAAGATGTGACCCTTTTCCTGGGCCTAAAAGCAAGGAAAATGCATGGCAAAGGGCAGGAGAGCTGTGGGGCAGCTCACAGTCCCAGCTGTCCACAGGGCATGTGGACAGTGACTCCATACCCAGGTCCATCATCAGTTAGGTCTGGTGGAGAGACAGCAATTTTGCCTTGCTGAAGGGGACATAACCCAAAAACATGACTGGTGTTGACTTGCAATTCTAAAAAAAAAAACCCTCCCCAAATTAACAGTTCTTTTCTAATTTCCTACGAGCTGTGTCCAAAAAAAAAAAGACAGGCTGAAAGAGTCGGAGCTGTTCAGCCTGGAAAAGAGAAGGTTCCAGGGACATCTTATAGCGGCCTTCCAGTACCTGAAGGGACCTACAAGAAAACTGGGGAGGGACTTTTCATAAGGACAGGTAGTGACAGAACAAGGGGAAATG
>NW_010332384.1:90488-124738 GCF_000700745.2 Antrostomus carolinensis
GAAGGCCAGGCTGAATGAGGCTCTGAGCAACCTGGTCTAGTGGAAGGTGTCCCTGCTGATGGCAGGGGGGGTTGGAAGTAGATGATCTTTAAGGTTCCTTCCAACCCAGACCATGCTGTGATTCTATGACTGGGCTGGTACTGAAGGGCAAAGCATTCAGCCCTTTGCAGCTTCTCAGATTATTATACGACAATTAAAATCACTCCCACCATGTAAAAACTTGCAATCAGATAAAAGGACACTCTGACTCATTAAATATACCCTTGCCAAAATCGTTTCCCAGGGAGTTCCAGTTTCTTGTTTGGGTCATGATGTTAAATTGTTACTTGTGCTCAAAATCCACGAGCCAGCTACTCGCTGGTTGAATGGGCCCATAAACACACCTGTGCTGGCGGCTACTTTTTAGAAGGTTTTCCTTAAGCATTTGGCTTGACTTTTACAAATGGCCCGTTTCTTTTGCACAGCCTCTCATCTCCAAAGCATGACCCCCTTTTTGAAACCTGATTGTGAAATACGACTTTCCCTTTCACCTGCTACCAGCAGGACACTTTCTGTACGAGCTGGGTGTAATAGCACAGTATTTCAATCCTGTTGTTCAGTGATGTGATGCTCTCAGTGGTGGGATGTGCTGTGAGGTGTCTCTGCCTCCTTTGCTTGCCTGTCTCTTCCCAGGCAAAAGCTCTATTTTCATTTGTTTAGGGTTTTTTTAACCATTTGAACAGCAAATTCCCGAGTGAAGGGGGCAGGTGTGGAGATGTGCATATTAGTGTTTACACCTCCCTCAAAATGCTCCAATGCTAGATGAGAGTTTCTTTGTATTTATAAAAGAAAGGACCTTTTAGCTCTAGGTCTATATTTAAAATAACTGCTCCACTTCCCAGCAATCAAAGGAAAACAAGTTTTGCCTCACCTGAGCCCAGGGTAGGTTTTTCCTGTCAGGTTTCAGTAGAATCACACAAAGTCTTTTGGAGGTACGACACCAAATATTTGCAGTGTGAGTCCCAGATTTCCAAATTTATTTAGCCTACTGGACAAATTTAGAGTAACTTTTGTAACCAGCAGTTTTCATTTACATTTATTAACTATGCTGTGTTGCTTAGGGGAAAACGGAAAGTAGGTAGCAGATATTTTATTAATTTAAATGAATATAAATGTATTATTTGTACCAGAAGCTGTGGTGTTTTGCCAACCCCTCTGGAGCAGGCTGGCCTATCCACACAACACGTGTCCTGGGTCTTCTCCAGTGCTTGTGAGGACCCTCCTAGTCCTAAGGCATAATTATAGTTTCTCCTATGCTTTTTGTTAGCTGTGAGTTCCTGAAGTGTAGGAGAGGGGTGTGATGAAACTGAGGGTGTGTGTTTGGCTGCAGCATGGAGTCACACAGGGACACCTGTGAGTGCAGGAATCCTCTTGGAAGACTGTGCTGTGTCAGCCCAGGCAGCCATAGCTGTCACGAGCTAGTCCGTGAGGCTACCCCTGGAGCCACATCTGGGCTTTGGTTAGGAATAGCTGGTTGGTTCTGCCCAAAAGAGGATCCAAAAAGCAAGCACTGATGCAGTCTGGATGCTCAGCAGACCAGGACAGAGGATGACCCGGAGAAATGAGCTTTCGTGTGGTGTAGATGTGCAGAGCTCTTGGAATTGCCCTGAGCTGCTCCAGGGATCAAAGCGGGCAGAGGGTTTCACCAGCTGGGGCAATGGAAGGGACGCACGTACCTTCCTCTGCTCTGTCATAGGGTGAATGGAGGGGCAGCGCAGGCAGTGGTCCAGCCCCTCCTCCACCGGGAATCTCCTCCGCCTTCCCCTTGTAGGAATAAATGTGATCCTCCTTCAGAAGGGAGTATCTGCAGCTCCTCCTTAAGAGACAAGCACTAAGTAGGGGTTTATGTGCTTATGTTATGGGTTTTTGAGATTTTTTTTAAGCAACACATAGTTTTGGTGGAGACCATACACGATTAGGACCACAAGTATTCAGAAGATCTTACAGTTTCAGTTAAACTTTCATGTTCAGGGTGTGATTTCTGGGCCAAACCAAGAGAAAGAACTGCTCTGAAGTAGCCAGGAGGACAGAGAACCCACCTGAGACATGAGATCCCCAGCAGCAACCTGTGCCCTGGCTACATCAGCTGGGGCTCTTCCATGCCACTCTGCCACCTAACTGAAATATATTTTCCCCAAACCACATCTCTAGCTGCTGGTTCCTCTTTCTGAGTTAAGAACTAACACTGGAGTTTGTAAAACATTGTGCTCCCAGCTTGACAGGCACTTAGAGAAACTCCTGACAGGTAGTGATGGGTTCCCTTTGCTCCTGTTATAAACTTTCCCTGCTTTCATGCTGTTCCTTATTTTCTTTGATAAGCCCAGTCTAAATGTATAGTTATATTCCTTCTGGTTGTGCAGTTGTGCAGCAAGACTTGATTTCCCTGTTCTGAAGAGAAATAAGAGCATTGTTTGATATTAAACAATACATTGTTTTGGTGCTTTTGCTGCTTTTGAGAGTGAGGACATCAGAAACAAAGCCCTATAATGGGATAATAAATAAACTGGGTTTTCCCTTCGCTGAAAGAAATGCACAATTGTATGCAGTACGTTAGCTGTCAGGGGTTTCCAAACCGCCAGGCAGAAAACTAGTGGGATTGTTCCCTTATACATCCTTATTAAAAGGCATCTTCAGATTTCTACCAGTCGTAAGTGTTTCTAGCTTGTCTTATTAGAAAGTCAGGTCTTTATGAATATGTCTCTTTTGTTACTATTGCCTTAAACTTTAGCATGGTTATAAAGAGCAACTGATAGATGGAAAAAGATAAGAGAAAAACAATTTATCCTTCAAACCAATATGTTTCTTCTGTGCATTGTCCTCTTCCTAGAGAAGGAATGAAGGAAGGAAAGTAACTCTCTCTGGAGACAACACTTCTGTTAATAAACTGAAAATAGCAAAACCAGCAGCCAGGATTTTCCACACACGTCTCCTCATTCCACAAGTGCAAAAATCATAGAATCACAGAATCACAGAATGGTTTGGGTTGGAAGGGGCCTTAACAATCATCTAGTTCCAACCCCCCTGCCATCAGCAGGGACACCTTCCACTAGACCAGGTTGCTCAAAGCCTCATCCAGCCTGGACTTAAACACTTCCAGGGACAGGGCATCCACAGCTTCTCTGGGCAACCTGTTCCAGTGTCTCACCAACCTCACAGTGAAGCATTGCTTCCTAATCTAAATCTATCCTTTTCCAGCTTAAAGTCAAAATCCATTTTTTTCCCCCTCTCTGCTGGAGGCCACAGTTTTAGATGTTTTCATTACTTCTTCTGTGACATTCCAGTAACTTTACATTTGTATCGGTAGTGTACTTAAGGAAGCCTAACTTTAGTGGTTTTGAAGACAGGGGGACCATTTTAGGGTCTAGGTTAATTAAAAAATATTATATGTTTAATTAAATAAAAGTGTAGCATAGTCTCAGAAATTTAGTTTTTACTCAGAATTAGAATGTAACTGTGTACTTTTTGCATAATTTTGTTGATAAGGTTTCTGTGAGCTGGGCAATATAATGATTAACGCTTGTTTTGAAAGACAGAACTATTTTTTTTAATATGTTGGCATTTTAAGACAGGGGTATTTAAAGTCAGACCTCCCCAGGCCAATATCTGGGCACTCACACAGCCTTCAAAGGCTCTCGAGCATACTTAGTTCCTACTTATCTCAGTGTGAATTTGACAGACAAGGACCGGAGGATTTAACATCATTATAGCCGGCTGATCTATGAATAGCAGAACTTATTAAGTCTGGTTTTCTACAGCATTGCTGTAGGAATGCAGAGCAATTCCAGCTCCACCCCATATCCCCAGCTCCTCTCATCCTCCCCCCCTTTGCATTCCTCCCTCGCTCCCCTCTGCACCCCCCTCCTACAGGCTGGGGGCTGCTGGGGGCTGCCCATGCCCTCACCAGCAATCTGCCCAGCCCTGCTGGCCCCTGCTCCTCAGGGCCAGGGCAAAGCTCGGCTCGGCCAGGGCAAAGCCTCTCCCTCGGTCACGTACAACTTTAGTCTCACTGAGTTAGCCCTGGCCCTGAGCTCAGAGGCCTCTCTCCATGGCGGGCTGCTGGGCTGCGGAGGGCCGGCAGGTCCATGAGTGGTCAGTGGGGAGAACAGGGGCCGGAAGACACGGTGCAAGTTTGTACACCCAGGGTGGGGCGTGGGGCCGTTTTTAGGAAACCAGGCTGGGAACCCGTTCAGCACAACCAGGAAGAGCACGCAGGAGCTAGGATGTGCAAACAGGGAAATTAACTCCCAGGCCAAGACAACGAGTCTATTTATTGGCTGTTTGCTCAGTTACAGCAGCAAATACTGTTTGTCTTCTGTGCTGAAATGCACTCCTTCCCCTTCCAAATTTTACAGTAGTTTGTATCTGTGAGCTCTGAGTGCCACAGCAGCTTTACTTCTGGAGCACCTGCAGAGAGCCAGAGTGGCTTTAGCCATTTAACCATAAGCTACTGCTGGACTTTGTTCGCTTCGACATGCTGACCTTTGGCCAGCTGAGGTAGGAGAGAAGCTGGTTGCTCCTGGCGAAACACGATCACAGTGTACCCAGGGAGGAACCTTTTGTAAAGTGCCCTTTAATCAGCTCCAGTCGTCGTTAGAGGTTGTCACGATTTAGGTTCCCTTGATGGTTTCAGTAGGAGAGCATCTGAAACCACGAGGTCTGTCCTGCTGTTTCTCGGTGACCTACGAAGTCCCCAGCTGAGGTCTCAAAGCAGAGGGCGGCTGGGTGCTGAGGACGCAACAGTGACAGTGGCACCAGGCAGGCAACATCTTAGCGTGGTACAAGCCTGCTGCTGCCAGCCAGCTGAGGAGCAACCTGTAGGTCAGTAATGGTACCCTGCGGCGGTATTACGGTCATGGCTCTGGGTCCTATGGTATGTAGCAGGGAAACAGGCTGTGGCAGAGGGAGCCTGGTTGGTGAGACACCTGTTTCAGCCTCCTGGGCAGTAGTAGTAGGAAGCTTAAAACACAGTGTAAGTGTTCATAGAGGAGGTGGTGTTGGAAAATCCTTGTTTCAGAGGAGTCTGTCTTCCTAGTCACTAAATGCAAGAGACTGTCTTATGCCTTAGATGTGAAGGTTATTTCTTTTGTGATGCTGACTGTGCTCTGAGTACAACCGAGTATCTCTGTTAGAAAAGGGCAGTCATTGTGGAGGATCCTCTTCTTCCAAGTTGCAAGTGTCCTCCTGCACTGCAGAGATGTACATGGTGTGCACAGCAACCATCACACTGTACTCTGCAGTTCCTCTTTTAACAGAATGTTTAATCTTCTAAGGTGATCAGTAACCAAAAGTAACTTTTTCATGTGTATAAAATAGCCTTTTCAGGAGTAAATGCACAAATTCAAAGTATTGTATTTTTTTCCTCTCTGAAATGATGTAGCTTATTGACTCCATAAGGAAATGACTTTTTTTTGTTGTTGTTGGCATCATCAATATACTTAGGAAATTACCTGCAAAGTAATTTTAATCCACTTAGGTTTCATTTTTAACAATAATTTTTTCCAAAAGAATTGAGAGTTTCCAAAGAAAAGCAGTTTACATCCTCAGTATAAATTTACTGCTCTTCACTGGTCTTGTGGCACATCTTTAGGAAAAGATTTTCTTAATTTACAAAGGCTAAAGATCAAAAGAAGGGCACCCTCACTGCCTGATGACTTTATTTGTCTTTTCTGGGATGCACTGTCTTGTACATACCACTAGTTTCATACCGAAAAACAGGTCAAATAAAACCCCTGATATAACATTTTTCATGTCAAACATGATGATGCGGCACCACAAATAAATTAACTTCATTCAGATAAACTTATACAGCAAGAAAATTTCAACCATCTCTTCACATACACCCCTAAATATAAACAGAGCAAACAATTCCTTCTACAGAGAGAAAATTTAGATGGATCTGAAGGGTGATGTAGAGTCTGTTTGGGCAGGTGAAGGACAAGTGACAACCTGGTTGTTGCCACATTAATCCATGTGCTAGACAGCAATATATTACATTTTCATATTGAGGGATTCTGTGCTAAATCATGTACTGGTAAATCAAACAGAGTAAGACTGGGGCAATGTCCTCTAATGTAGGTCTCTGTTTACCTCCAGTGGTGCTCTGAAGACAGCACACAACCCTAGAAAGGTCAGATTTCAACCAATTTTGCTGCATGGAGGTTGTAGCAGCTTTTTCTCTGGATATTTGGTAACATGCTTACCTTTAAAATGCAATTTATATGTATTCCCACCAGTTAAATGGGCTCCCTTTGGGAGTCTACCTTGCATACTTTTGAGAAGGGTAAAGTCACTGACCTTTTAAAGTTCCTGAGAAGATTTTAACTGCTTTGTTTTGTTGGGTTTTTTTTGTTTCTGTTTGTTTGTGGGTTGGTTTTTTTTTTTTTGGGGGGAGGGTGGGGGTGGTGTCTTTCAAAAAAGGGAGTATCTCTGCAGGATTACGGTCATTTATCACCTGGATAACCTGCTGACAAACTGCAATTTCCTGTTTAATTACAGATATCTCATTGCAAACAGCTAATGTCTCAGGTGCATGGTGAGCATTATTTATGCCCAACAGCTGAGGACAGTAGTTCCCATTGGTTACATCTCTGCTAACAAATGAAGCATTCTGGGCTCTCTTTCCTGGACCCAAAGACAACACAGCACACAGCCTGTTAGCTGAAGTCTTCTCCTTCCCCCCAAAACAAGGTGGACTTGCCCACAGTGCCTACACTGGGCAGTCCTGTAGTCTAGACGCACTCACCCTGCAGAAGGGAGGAAATATGAGAGATAAATAAGGCAGCACTGAGAGTGCAGATATTGCTCAGAAGAGCTTGTTTTGTGTCTCCAATCCCTCCTTTAGCCAAAGGAAAGAGATCTTCCTGTCTCAGGATCTTTTCATGCAGCTTCTAAGGCTAAACTCAAGGGTTTAGTTATTGCCAGTTTGGAAATGTTCGCTTGAAAATACAAACCTTCCCTTAGACACAGGAAGTGTGGGGCTTAGGTGGGTCCTGAATGAGATATACCTCCTGCTTAGGCTTAGTGAGTGGCTCAAGAGCAGCAGATCCTAGGTCATTGCAGAAACATTTTATTTCCTGAGGAGATGAAAGAGCAATTTAACTAATGAATTTAATAATTACAGCCATTCAGACCATTCTTCTCATTCCTAAATGTTTCAGCTACTATGGTCCTTGAAAACACAGACCCTTTGCCTGGTTTATCTTGTCAAATATCTATAGAGGTAAGTTACGTCAACAGCACTCTGAGCTCTTTCTTAGAGAGAGAGGTGTTTTATAGTGGGAGTGTAGTGCTGTAAAAAAAATCACCTTCCTGTGATTATCGAGAGCTGCCCATCAGCACAGCCCTTGAGCACTTTCAAGTTTAATTAGGCGGGTTCTACCCCACAGGGTGACCTGGGAGAGCTCTGTCAGTCAGGGGGATGATGCCGAGAGCCCCACACCAGCCGTGGGCCCCAGCCCAGCTGCAACCACAGAGGTGAAAGTGCCTTTTTACTGTGTAAGCCTGTTTGGTTACAGTGGGTGGTTTTACCACAGGGTTGCAAAGTTCATACCAAGAGCCATTTATGTTACACTTGTGTTTCTGCACCGTGCAAGTGTTTCAGTGTAGACATAGGTCTAGGACTTGCCTGTGCTGTAGGTAACATGTTTGGAGGAATAACAGGCAACCCTATCCTGATTCCCCTGCCATGGAAACACACCTTAGACTTGCAGCAGAGTTCGTTTGGTTGCACAGCTTAAATCAAGCCAGCAGAGCAGACAGGATGCAAACAGTGGCAGAGGAGGAGCTGGGGTGAGGTTAGGTAAGGCACAAGCACGTGACGGCATGGGCGAATACGCACTGGGCCATGGGGACAAAGTGCGCCGTGTTGAGGCAGGGCAATGGGCCAAGAGGTGTGACCCCGCTCCCAGCAGCACACATTGCTGACGAGTGACTTGGGCACAGCAGCTCTTTGCCATGTAAAGTCCAGTCCCGGGTATTCTGGCAGCATGGGACTGGTATAAAGCTTAGTCTGCTTAACAGAGGATTCTTTGGTCACGATGCCTTTTCTCTGGATGGCAGTTCAGACTCTGCAGGCACTACCAGAAGCTGCTTTTTCTAATCCTGACAATAAATCAGTGTTCTGGGGCATGGAAGCTGTGAATGTGTAATAAAATGTAAGAGACACCGGAGTTAATGGATAAAGTAAACTCCCCTGCAGCTCATTCAGTGTCTTCTAGACTAAATTTTTCCTTCATATTCCTGGGACGCAGAAAAATAAATTTGTCTTTCTGAAGGAAACTATGTAAGTTCCCTTTTCGGATAACCTCTACAAACACTTTCTGAGTGATGCTTATTGTCTTATTTTCAGTAAGACATTAAGAACAACAGAGAGGGGCCTGGGGGTGTTGATTGATAGCCATCTGAACATGGGTCAGCAGAGTGCCCAGGTGGCCAAGAAGGCCAAGGGCATCCTGGCCTGTATCAGAAATAGTGTGGCCAGTATGGCCAGGGAAGTTATCCTACCCATGTACTCCGCACTGGTGGGGCTGCACCTTGAGTAGTGTGTTCAGTTTTGGGCCCCTCACTACAAGAAGGACATTGAGTTGCTGGATCATGTCCAGAGAAGGGCAAGGAAGCTGGTGAAGGATCTGGAGCACATGTCTTCTGAGGAGTGGCTGAGGGAACTGGGTTTGTTTTGTCTTGAGAAAAGGAGTATGAGGGGAGACCTTATCACTCTACAACTACCTGGAAGGGAGGGTGTAGAGAGGTGGGTGTTTGTCTCTTCTCCCAAGTAACTAGTGATAGGACAAGAGGAAATGGCCTCAAGTTGCACCAGGGGAAGTTTAGATTGGATATTAGGAAGAATTTCTTCACTGAGAGGATTATCAGGCATTGGAACAGGTTGCCCAGGGCAGTGGTGGAGTCCCCATCCCTGGAAGTATTTACGAGTCATCTAGACATAGTGCTTAGGCACATGGTTTAGCCATGGTTTAGGGGACTTGTCAGTGTTAGGTTGATTGGACTTGATGATCTTATAGGTCTTTTCCAATCAGAGCAATTCTGTGATTCTGTGAAAATAGAAAAGCTTATGCCCTAACTAGAATATCCCTGTTGGCATACCTGTTATACCTGTTGGCTGGAGGAAGAGCTCTTGTGTTTAATATTCTTACATTCTGCTGCGACCTGTAAAAGGGCAATTGCTGGAAGAGAGGAAATGAGGGTTCTGTGTGCTAACCACGCTCATTTTCATACCTTGATTCTGGAAGCCTCCTGTAACTATAAGTTTGGAGGTCTTTATCCTCCCTCTTGTGAACACATATCACAAAGCCCCATGATGCTCTCCTTTCCAAAAAGGCCCCAGAGGGAACCAGCGACGATGTTTTTTGCTGGTAACCTTTTAATTACTGAAATTGATTGGTACATGGTTGGCTTGCTCCAGCTGGATAGCCCTGCTAGCCACAGGGGTGGTGCCTTTCAGTGACCCTTGGAGCTCACTCTACCATGCTGCACCACCCTCCTTGATTCCTCCAGTACCTTCAGCCTCTTGATACCTGCAGCACTAAAAGTCACTGGCTGCATCCAAACTTATAAAGACTAACAGTTTGCTATCTACCCTCTAATCCCTCTGGATGGTTCAGTGAGTTCCTTGGTGTTACAGAAAGGCTCTCACCTACCCCACTGTGAAATCTCATCGGCTTCTCCAGAGCAGCAGCTGTGCTGTGAAACTAGATTCAGCAGGCTTCAAAAGAAATCTTTCCCCTGTTTTCCCATGAATTTGCTCTACACTGGTGATTCAACAAATGCTTTAAGCCAGCAATGCTGGACTGGTCCCACCTTCTTCTTCCCCTCTGCCAGCACAGGTGTTTGGGCAGTGTGTGTGCGGGCTGCAGCCGCAGAAACGCTCGTGGCAGCACATGCGGAGGCTGCACAGGGTGGCTGATGGAAGGATGGAGTGAGACCTTCCCTTGGCAGCACCAGTTTAGCACATTTGTGAGACCGTGGTGTGAAACACTGCTCTTGAGCAGCCACATCAGGCTAGTGAGGGCTAAGCCTTTTTCCCATAGATTGTTTTATTTACACAGACTGAAAAGCAATCATCCTATTAACCTCCCTTGTAGCTATGTCTATACAGAACCCACCCAGTATTTATTTTAATGGCAAGCAAACATGCCACAGAAATATAATAGTTGTGGCTACATGAGAAATCTTCAGGTTTGTTGGTTTTCTTCTTTTTTTTATATGCTAATTAAAATCTATTTCACTCAATGGGTTTATTCAGCATCGATCTTCTTACATTTCGGACTTAAAATTGTTTTCAGGTTTAAACAAAAGCACAAAATTGCTTTTGGGAATGGGGAAACTGAATTTACTCTCCAGGGTGATCCTTCATGCTGACTTTCATTGCAGAATGACAATTAAAGTGTTTGCTAAAAATAAAACAAAAACTTTGCCTGGTGACCATTAAGGTTATCAGGGCAACTGTCACAGAGAAGCTGAAGATTGAAAAATAAAAGGGGAAAGCCCAAGGTGTCCTTGGCTAAATTTCCCCCTGGTGGAACTCCGCCTTCAGGGCTGTGACTTTTTCCTCTCCATGCTGGGATGGGGGATGTACCTGTGGCTGGCAGAGCACTAGGGTTGTCCACCTTTGCAAGGGTGTTTACCAGGAATCCTCTGTGAAGTGGCAAGATAAAGGTCAAAGCACTGATGTAGGTTAAACATGGAAAGGGCTTAGGTGTGAGAGAACTTGGAAAGCTGTTGTCTCCACATGTCTTCCTGGGTGCCTGAATACCTCTGAAAAATCTCTTGAGACTGTATAGTAAAGCTGTTTTGAGATATATAATTATATGTGTGTTTGTTGTATACTACTCACCAGTGAAGAGAGTGTTGTGTTACAGACTGTATGTTCTCTGAAGGATGTCCCTAGTTTTTGCTTTACAATAACTTACGGAAGTCAGGAAGTGACAAATTGTGCTATATTAATTCACATTGTATAAGAACAGGTGTAAAATAACATGTTATTCATTTAAATAAAGTGATGTTGTCTCTTTAAACATTGAAATAGGCAATAAAATGGTTCTACAAACATGTGGGAACCCGTTCCACCAAACACAAAGTGCTTTTGTTAAAAAGAGAAGGAAAAGAAATAAAAGGGAAAAAAAGGTTGTCTGTTACATTATGAGATCTTAATTTTTATGGCTGTATTGTGGCTGAGGACAGGCTTATGTGTGAATATACTAATAAACTGTGAAGACTTTCTGAGATTTTGATCAGAGACCTTGCAGGTCACTCTTAAATTCACGTGCCCTTTTGGTGAACTCTTTTGCTTGGCACTTTCCCTTCTCATTCCATTACAGTCTCTCAGTAGGTTTTGAATACCAAATATAACCATAAAACCAACCTAGCACTCACTCCTTACTCTCCCTTCTATTTCACTTGCTCACGTGTCTGCACTGTCACACGATGCCAAGCTGCCACCCTGAAATACCCCCTGAAAACCCATTTCCTACCATGATCATCAAAAATATTCACTCTCATCCAGAGAATAACCTCACCCCAATAAAATGATGAGCCTGTGATGAGCCTCTGGATCTCCCAAAGCGTTTAGGTTTGATCTTTGTAAAAATCTTTTAGAGTAGAACCAATGCTTGTCATCACCTGGAGGAGCCCAGTGCCCCCAGTCAGCAGAGGCCAGACTGTGTGTCTGCTTGTAGAAGAAAGCCAGCCAAGGAGAAACACATCATCTCCTGGAAAGCCTTTTCTGTGCCAGGGGGCAGGTCCCCATCCAATAGGCACTAGCACATTCCAGTGAATCTCACTTTTTTCTTCAAATGTCCAGCCATTTCTATCATTGTATGCAGGAGAATAATTATTTAGGAAAAACCTTCCATGTGTAATCCCACAACAGCAAAAAAAATAAAAGGAAATAGAAGGTTTATGGGAAACACAGGCATGGACTGGTCTGGATGGACTCTTCTCTGCACTGTTTTCTTTCACATCTCTTAGGATTTGGTCCCTGCTTAGCTGTCAGTCTTCAAAAAGGTGAAACAATTGAATTTATGGTATTATTGTAACAGAGGATGACACTTCATTATTGCAGTCAAGCTGTACATTAGGAGAGAAGATGTGTTTATATCCTTGCACTGTTCAGTGGATGCTGTGTGAGAAGACCATGTTAAGTGTGGACAGAACCCATCCTCCATGCCACTTGGGTGGCTCTGCCCTTAACACTTTTCCACGCTGCCTTAGGTGTATCCCTCTCCTGATGACAGAGTCATCCTAAAGAGGCATATAAAAAGTCACGTAATCGCTATGAACTCAGTGTGCTTGAAGCTGAAGGGAGTAGGTGCCTGACACCAGAGAAGGCTCGGGGACACACTTGCAGTATTCTGCCCAACTTTCTTAGGTTCCCTATAAAAGCACAGCCTGCAGGACAAATCATTGTATCTTCAAATTCTACCTTTAGGAATGCTGTCACCACAGAATACCCTGCAGCAACTTGATCTGCTGATGTTCATTGCTTTAAACAATAATCGGGACATAACTTGGAAACTAACAACAAGCTGGAGCTGAAAGTGAAAGTATAAAATGAAAGAGTTTGAGCAGCCTGCCTACATGAGCCTAAGTTACATGGTATATTGAAGAGCCTTCTAAAAATGAGCCCATCAGCTCACTAGCGTCAGTGCTTTTTCATTCCACTTACACCAGCATAGTCTTCCCTGTGCATATGCAAGTACATGCACAAGTGTAGCTGATAGGATTCGCTTTACAATGCTTATGGTTAAAAGTTTAGTTTGTTTTCCAATAGAAAAATGCAAAGTAAAGAGAAGGGAACTGACTTTAAAAAATGAATTAATCTGGTCGAGGGGAATTTTGCTAGCTTATACCAACTAAATATTTTACACTTATTTCCCTATATAGATTAGTGGGATTGAGATATGGATCTGATTTTGGTAGAATCTCCTAGATTTTATCCCTGGATTTGAGACTGATTCCTTCCATAGTCTTGGGCAAACCACTTAATTTCCACGCTGCAGCTTACTTGCCAGCAGAGCAGTACGTGCTTCACTGCAACTCTCGTAGCCAATGAGTTAACATTTGCAGAGAAGAATTCTGAAGATGAAAGACTTGTACAGTAGACTTGGGCTGCAGGCATTTTGGGACCAGGATCCGGGCTGCAGGTGTGTTTGTACAGTGCCTAACACAGCACGGCCACAGTACTGTGGATAAACAAGTACAAAAAGCCAGAACAGAGTGATTGTAATCACCCTTTGGGTTTGCGGTATGAGTAGAACAGCTATCCTTCCTGTTCAGTCTCAGAAATCGCCACAGAGATGTTTCTTTTGCCAGTCTTTGCCGTCCTCCACATTTCTCTCTGTAACTTGGAGCCTTCTAATTTTAGAGCTCTTATCTCTATACCCGTTGAGTCCCCTATCCCTCTTCTCTGTTGACCAGCCTCTGACTCTGCAGTACAAGGATGTCTCTCAGTTTTACATGCCCAGGTTAAAGCACTCCAAGGGCAAGAACAAATTATTATATAGGACCATCTGATACAAACTGACAGTCTGCAGAATCCATCCCTATGCGCAGTTTGTCACTGACAGGTTAAGATACTTCTCCTTCCACATGAGGATGCCCTGAGGTTCCTGCCCATGTACTGCTTGGCTGGAGATTTGGACCAAGTTTTACTTCTTGGAAAAAAAGAGAAAGAAGAAAGGAATGGCTATGCCAGTTTAAAAAAAAAAAAAAAAAAAAAAAAAAAAGCAAATGACTGAAAGCTGTAGCTGTTTTGCTTCTGTGATGTGCTGTTTGCTTTTCATCTCCTCTGGGCAGTGTCCTTTCCCAGAAATGAATCTTCTCCCAAGGCATGCCCTGCTCCCTCTTCTCCCGCCGGCTGGCTGGGCACACTGCTTGCCAATTGGGAAAATCCATCATCCAAAGAGTGTTTCGATGTGGTTCCTCCTCTTGGCTGCTCGAGAAGGTGTGTTGTTTGCTTTGCCTAAGTGCTCCTGGGGCCGAATGCTCCGTTGTTATGTACAGACCATTTCTGCTGTCATGAATCATGTTTTACCACTCCTGTGCTTTTACTTCTGCACCAGGCTCTTTTTTTTCTTTCAAGCAAACACATTTGAGTTTCCGTGTTTGCTGCTGAAACAGTGCACGCCGGGTACGCAGCACAGGCTGTGTTATTCCTGATGTCCTGCCGCTGCTGAGATCGGTAAACCTGCCTCTTGCTCCAGGAGCTGCAGACCATGTTTTTTCTTACAACCAAAGGTAAATTGATTCAGTGCATCTTGAAATAATTTTGCCAGACACATATAAATACAAAAAAAAAAAGACTTCAGTGAAAAAACCTCATGCCGTCAAGCAAAATATGCCCTTTTCTTATCTTATCTGTTGTGAGTAACTCAAGCTATTTGCACAACGCCTTGTGCTAGGAAGGAGTTGTTTGTACATGTTTCACTCCCTTTTTTCCAAGTTTTGGATTTTGAATGAAATCTTTCTCTTCAAATTCCTCCTCCCTGTGAAAAAGTCATGGTTTCTCTTTCCCATGCTTCCCTGAAGGTTGGACCCAGCCCTCTCTCCAAAGATCCCTTCATTGCAGATGGTTTTCTATTAATTTTCAAACCGCTTTGGAGAGCTCTCCGCGTCTGGCAGCTCTAACATCCCCTCTCCCTCCCGTCCCACCCACTTAGCCTCAGCCTAAGAGCCCTTAACAAATGACTCCCAAGGAATTTAAATGGCTAACGCTCGCTGGCCAATAAAGAGATGCATAAACTGTATAACCAGGTTACACGGCTCTTGCCATTAGGAAGAAAGGTTGCTCGGGCAAAGGCGTGAGTCCTCTTAACCTGTCGCACTTCGATCGCAGGACCAGAGAGGTAAGGGAAATCTTGTTTGCTCTGTAGGGCTTTTTATCTGGTTTTCATTTATCAGAGAGTTGAGACCAAAAGTATGTCATTGTCAAGGTATCGGGTTTGGGTTTTGCCTTCCTTTTAGAGGGTCCTAAAGAGTTGTTTGAGAAGGAAGCAACTACTTCCAAGCTTGAACTACGAGCTCGACGTGAATATCTGAAAGAATTTATGTAGCAAAGAGCAAAGAGAATGTCAGAACACTGAAAACTAAACCACTGATATTTTAGACAGAGGAAAACAAATACAATCGTGTCTCAGAGATATTTTTCCTACTATCTTAAATTAATGAAGTGAAAGGTAGCCATTTACAACCGCCTGACGTGTTTTCAATTGGTCTGTCTCTGCCATTGTCTGTGTTGCTTGGTATTTTGTTCTGCTTTTTCAAGAGACTGACAGAAAAATCAAGCTTTCAAAGTGGGTTATCTGCTTTAGGTACAGAATTTGTGGCTTGTAGATTGAAGGTGTCTAGGAAGGTTGAGCAAACGGGCTGTATATGCAAGTATTATTCATAAAAATGAATCTATATAACTCCTTCAATGTACTGAAAATTTGATAGCATTTTAAGAAAATCAGGTTCTCATATTGTTCTTTCATATTCTACTTAAGCAGCATGTGAAATGTTTAAGGCTTGTATATGACATAGGGCACGTGATGTTAATCTGTTAATTTATTTGTTTATTCATTTATTGCTTTATTAGGGCCAGTGCTGATAACAATAATGAAGTTTGAACTTAAATCTGGAAAAAATAGTTTGAATCTAAAATCTTTAAAAAAAAAAAAAAAAGGGGAAATGTAGTAGTTGTAAGTGAGGTTTGATTAAAACCAATGACAAAATCGTCCGTTCACATGTGGACCAGATGCAGAAGTTGTGTATAATGTTGTCCTGTCCTGAGCTAGGTGGGATTGAAGCTGTGCTTCAAAATGTGTGTGTAAAGTGCTCCTTTACCCTTTGCACAGCCAGGCTTGCCATGGATGACAGACCATGCTCGGAGTTTGTGAGAGATGTGATGGCAAAATGTTACTGCCATCCCTTGCGATGCTCCATGGCCTGACAGGCTGGGGTGCAGAAAGGGCATCTTCTTCAGTCATGTTATCAGAGCTGAACTCTGATGGCCTTCACACCCAACACAGTCCACGGTGGCACATCTTGGTGATAGCTGATGATGTTCCACCAAAGACCTTGCCAGTGTCTGAAAGAGTTGAGAGAGCTTTATAATTAAGTTAACACAGTCAATCTAACAGAACTGCAAAACATGTCCTTTTTGCTAGTCAAGACAAGGCCATATGACTGTCTATCAAGAGTTTGTTGTAATGTTGTTGGTTTGATTATTTTTCCATGGGTTTCTCATATAGCTCTGCACTGTATAACTGAGATTAGATAATGTATTGGATAAAAATAAGTTAGGTTAAAAAAGGGGGAGTAATTTCCTACTCTTTTTAATAATTTCTATTCATTTCTGCATTTCAGCTCCATTTTTTGCTGAAGAAAATATATTTAATCAAATGTTGCTTGTCTTCTCTCTTCAGCTTTTAATAAAAAAAAAAAAAATCCCAGTTAAGGTCAGCAAAAGGTGAATTTCAAATGACATCTGTCTTAAATCCCACTCCTTTTCTGTAGTGCACGGAAATTTCATTTCCAAACCCTAGGTATTTCCAACCAATCTGTAATTTCAGTAGACTTAAATTGTCTTGAGTTAACCCAGCACAGGAATGGTGCCTCCTGAGAGAGTCCCTGCCTTGGTTAAACATTTTTTTTTAAATTTATAATATTAACCCTGGGCACAGGTAACGAGTACTGGAAATGTCTTCCTTGTACTTGTAAACCTTGTTTCTCAATTTCAATTCAAGGTTCAAAGGTTTGTACAAACTTCTTAGATCAGAGGTCAGGTACAAATTACTGCACTTTGTAGCTTCTTTCTGCCGATATGACAGAATTTCACAGCAAAGACGATTGCCTTTCATCCCCCTCTGCTCCACACAGGCAACACCAGGCAGTTAAAAGTGTGATATGTACAAGTCAGCCATTGGTACCTGAGTTTAATAAATAACTAACTCGATTTCAGTGGTGCAAGGTGCATATTATAAAAGGGGTCAAATGTCAATGCACAAAGGGAAAAAAAAACCTACCCAGCCACTGACTGAGGCAAATGCTTTGAGTTTAATGTGCTTTCAGCAGCAAACATTCACATCCCAACTGCGGTTTGCTTTATGTTGATTTTCATTTCTGCGACCTGAGAGTGAGGGAACACGTTGGGCCCCTGTCACCTTTCCCTGAAATCTCTGCCTGCTGGTGAAAGCAGGTTGTAGGTTGGGCCCCCCGTTCTTGTGGTGTTCATGTAGTGAGCACTGAACTGAGAATGTTGCATTAGAAGCAGTGCATAAGATTAGGGGGAACTGAAAAGTCTGAAGCTATTTTTATTGTTATAAAATTGACTAAGCGAGCAGACTTTGTATGAACAGGCAGGATGTGTTATGTTTCACTCTGGGTTCTCCAGAAGAGTTAGCTGAAAAAGTTAAATCAGAAAGGTTGCAAAGGGAAATGTAGTTTATGAATTTTTTTAGATACTCTTGGTTGCACTGTAGAATGGAACATGTTACTGTAATGTTTACGTCAACAGAGTTCTGCATTATAATAATAAAGAGAAATCACAAGCACATGCACACATATCCCTACTCCACAGAGTTCAACAAAGCCTTTCACATTTTCAATGATCAAACTAGATCACCATGTTCCTATATAAGATTTTTCTTTGAAAAGACGAGAAGTGAAACAGGTGAATTTCTTATCTTTCCTATGTAATAATAAACAGATGAGTCTAGTTGTGGTTTTGTTTTTCAGTTAGAGAAGATTGTTTTTCCTGTCTTTCTTAGAGCAAAAGCTGTCGAGCTCCTAGTCCACACCAAATGAAACACTTCTCCCTTTCCTAGAAAGAATGCTTTTTAAAGCAGACAGTTAATGAGGAGGACACACTTATCTGTACCAGCATCTCAGCAGAGCACATTGTTTAATTGCATTTGTGGTAAACAAACACCTCAAAAAGTTTCCCGTCAAGTACAGCTGATCCAGAATAGGAAAGGCTTGTTACATACCAAGTGACTACATTGCTCTTTATTTATATGTCACACATTTTCCTGTCTGACCATGGTAATTATAGACTTTGTTGATGAGACTGAAATATGGGAATTTGGGGAGAAGGGAAGGGTTGTGTTGTTTCCTGATTTGGGAAGCTGATAAGAACAATTACACAACCCATCTCTCTTCTTCTCAGCTTTCTTCAACATGTGGCTTCAATATCTTTCAGGATAATAACTTCAGCCTCAGCCAGCAACCAGTCCTATTGAAATAGCTGAGAGTTACAGGATTATTTTAAGCTGAACAGGATAAAAGACAGAGCTGGGGCAAATGGTACAACGTACAGGTTACACAACTTGTTAGGACAAAGTTCTGAATGTCTTGAAGCAAAGTGCATTATAAAATAAGGGAGGAGACTGGGTTTCGCTTACCCAAACTTCCTTCAGAAGTGGTTTAAGCTGAAATGGCTGGTTTGGCACTGCAGAAGCATAAAACCACTGAAGAAACACACATTACATTGACAGAATTCACACTGCAGAAGCAGAGAAAATAACAACTGTGTTGGTAGGATGCTCTAGGTGTTGGTGGTGCTTTGGCACATCAACTTCTTCGTCAGCATCACTTGATTCTCACCATGGGAAAACCATAAATGCAGGAACAGAATTTTCATTTGTGATCATCAAAAAGCAACAGCAAGAAGTAAAATGCCAGGCTCAGGAAAGTTTTCTCACCTTATTATTTTAGATATCATCATTGATATCTCATTGAATACTATTTTTGCAGTTTGTAGGCCAGGAGGTCAAGTCATTGAGAGACCTCCATCCCGGGAATGTTCACTGCTGTGCACTAATAGTGCTTACAGGTAATGCAAGCAGAACCTTTGACAGCCTTTGCAGGATCACACTCCAAATTAACTATGCCTTAGAAGGATGCAGAGAGGGTTGATAGGCAGGAAGTTGGTGCAATACAAGGTGACTTTATTTTGTAGGGAAATCACAATTTCAGCTCCATTTTTTAAAATGTATATAAAATTACTGTGAGGTAAGATTAATATGGCTAAGAGAACTGGTATAATATGGCTAAGAGAATTACATCTGTGATTGTTATTGTTCTTAATGACAGTGATGAAAATAAAAAGTTTAACCTTCAAATCCTAGGGTGAAGTTGTAGCCAATCGTTGACTGTACAAATTCAGTGTTCAATTATCTGATTAGCATTCAAGTTTTGACCTGGGAAATTCCAGGATGTTAATTCACAGAATAATTTCAGGTGTTTTCCTCCTATAAAGGAACAATAAGTAGAAGAAGAGATTTATAGTAATTTTGTTACAGTTTTTTAAGCCAAACACATTGCTGTTGATTGGTGCCTAGAGGACATAACCGGTCCCTGGAAGACTTTTAAGGCAGGATTTTCAGTAGTGCTCACCACTGTCTTAAATATATCCCTATAGAAGCCATTAGAGTTTTATAACTGATATCAGGGGGAGTAGTGCTAGAGGCTGAGAACTGTTGGAAATATCACCCTTAATTTTCAGTTTCTTTATGTTCCTTCCTTGAAGAGAACACAATCAAAAGATGAAGCCAACAGGTTTTTGGTGTGTTTTAAATGGAACCAACAATTTTTAATGTGTTTAGGCCACTTAGGATGAATTTAAGCAACTGAGAATTGTGCACAGACCTGCTTCTGCAGTAGCTTCACCCTGAAAACTGCTTTTCAGGCCCAGAACCTTAACTTGCCCTATACAAGGGGAACATGACTAACTGATCAGAATAAAACTGAAGTTTAAGCTTGAAGTATGAACTCTTCCACTGGAATCAGTGGCCAGATCCCTGATGACAGGCCCTAGGTTAGGATGCTGAGTGTCACTGTTAGCAGAAGTGGGAATTTCAGCAGCTAGCCTAGGGATTTAGTTGGCCGGTCTTATCCAGCTCCTTCGGTACTTTACAATTTCTCTCTACATTTAAGTACAGTACTTCCAGTGGCAGAGAGCCATTGCTGTACATGTTCATGCCTGAACGTACATGAGAACTGATTAAGTAGATAACCCTTAGGAGCCACTGAAGGAACTGGGATTGTTTAGTCTGGGGAAGAGGAGGAGACCTTATCATTCTCTAGAACTACCTGAAAGGAGGTTGTAGCGAGGTGGGGGTTGGTCTCTTCTCCCAGGTAACCAGTGATATGATGAGAGGTAGTGGCCTCAAGTTGTGCCAGGGGAGGTTCAGGTTGGATATTAGGAAAAATTTATTCTCTGAAAGAGTGGTCAGACATTGGAACAGGCTGCCCAGGGAAGTGGTAGAGTCACCATCCCTGGAGGTGTTCAAGAAATATGTAGATGTAGCACTCAGGGATATGGTTTAGTGGGCATGGTGGTGATGAGTTGACAGTTGGACTGGATGATCTTAGAGGTCTTTTCCAACCTTAATGATTCTGTGAGAAATTGTGTGGTGCAGCCAATGCTGCTGCACATGCATTTCCTCAGGTCCCATGCAACACCTGAGCCAAAAAGTTTCTCCCAGGTGACCCTAGCTGGAGATGGAGAAGTTTGATTGCCTTAATTCAGGCACATGCATGATGATGAGAATATGCAGTGCTGGCAGCAGGATAGCTTGCACAGCAGACAGGCATGTCGTTGTCAATAACCAGTACTGATCTAATCTATGAGAATACTCTCCCAAGCTGTTCATCACAAGCTACTCATCAAGTCTCTTGCTAGTCAATGTTTCTGCTCCTTTGGGTCTACTGACACAGTTCACCACTTTCTCCACAGAGTTTTGCCAAAATGATCCAGATTATTAAGAAAATTTATCCTTTCAATTTTTTTACCCTAGCCTTGGGCAACTTTTTACCCAGTTCTGCTGCAGGTAAAGCAAAGTGTCTGACACACTGCAGACATTGTCATGGCCTGTTGGCTTCAAGTAATGCTTTTCTTGTTAGAGGTCTGAAAACATCATCCATCCCCAGCAACCTTCTGTTTCCTGTATGAAAGACTTCCAGAAAAGGTCCTTAGCCAAAAAGCTGTGTTGCTTTTTGGCCGTGTTGCAGCCAAAATGCTGCACTCTCTCTTGCACTGACCCACCACAAGATTCAACTTCAGACATTTGCATTTCACTAGCCACAACAGGTAGGGAAACAAGCTGTGGTCCAACTCCTGTTGAAAACCACACTGAGGACTAGCCTTTGACACTTGAAATATAAGTTAATTTGAAGAGGTGAAGTCTTTTCATGGATTTTTGCCAAAGATCGGACCCTTTTTTCACTGCACCTGCTGCCCTCTTGGCCTCTGTCTGCACTGTGCATGGAGAGGAGCCAAGGACGCTGCTTCCAGCAGGATGTCTCCTAAGCTGATTGCAAACAGAGGGTGAAGCCAGGAAGCACATGGGATGGCAGCGAGCGCTTGTGGGGCCGGTGGCTATGTTAGGCACGTTCATAAAAGAGGTGGGACTTTCTATTTTGCCATTAATTTGTGGAGGAGCCCCTTGCACGCCAGCTCCCTGCCATGGCTGTAGCTGCGGGACTGCTGGACTGGCCCTGTGTCCTGCAGCCCGGCACACTGTGGCTCAGCTTTGGTAACAGCCCCAAAGACATTGGCTTTCTTCAGCTCATTTATGCAAATAAATCATGGGAGAGGAGTTGCAGTCTTGCCAAAAAAAGAAAACTGGTGTATAATGATACCATAGTTATCTTTAAAGGGAAGGTAGCTTGCACATTACACTTGAAGCAATGCTCAAGCCACTACCTTTTTTTTAACTGATGTGGCCACTTTGTTTTTCTGTTCAGCCAATAAATCTGTAAACAGGCAAACTGGGTTGTCAGCAAGAGCATTTCTGTGGATATCATAGTTTGTGATAAAGTTATATAGTGATAGGTGGATGTTATAGTTTGTGATAATGTTGTTATCAGTAAGCTGTTGTTATTATATACATTTTATGTATCTAAAGTTGCCATGAATAAGGAGCTTTTAAAAATAAAGTTTTAATGGCAGCTGTGCTTCCAGAGCTGCTGCTCAGCATCAGCAGCAGGATTACCATTTGCCTATATTATTTCAACTAAAAAACTAGGAAGGTCCCATTTAAACCAGTAGCTGTTATTTCTCTCTATTCACAGGGTGTATTCAGTTAGAATTTCAGTGATCAGCCTTCCCTTTGCAGCAGCTATGGCTTAAAATGCAAAACTGTGGCAGTTTCTTGAAGCAAGCAGGCAGCCGTGCGGTGTCCGTGAGGACACGCTGTGCCAGCTCAGTGGGAGTTTGTACGGTCCAGGGTCTGTCTGCAGCTGGGGCACGGGTGTCCCTGTCCCCTCCTCCCTGCGGTTACTGCAGAGCCAGCGGGTCTCCTGGGGCTCTCCTGCTGACTACCCTGGGTGCTGGCACCTGCCCCACTCTATATGACCGCTGATGGCTGTGTCACCTGCAGAAGGACACATCCTGCCACTAAATCTATGTAAGGCAAAACTGGAGGGATGAATTAAGTGCAAACATAAACAACTCCATTTTCTAGGAGCACGTGAGTGCACTGGACACGTGGCCGCTGCCACAAGGACACCGGCTGGGTCCCTGTGTTTGTAAAAACCTGTTTTACCAGACCGGGATCAACAGAGGAGCAGGTGGCTGCATAACTTCACAGGGCAATGCCCAGGGCTGGACAAGCCCAGGGATAAGATGCTATATGGACTGTGGGCATTGCTTTCTCACCAGGTCCCCGAGCTGCCTTTGCCCTGGCACAAGGGACATCAGCCTTTGGCCCTACGTTGCTGTTAATCAAGGCGTGGTGTTTTATTTAATAAAAGTCCTGCTTGCTCACAGTATGCTTTAGGTCAGTCACTGCCAACACAGTAAGTTTCCCATTTAATATTCTGAGTTCTGATGCAAAAAAAAGACACACTGAAAAGAAGACAATTAATGTTTAGGGCAAGAATTATTTACACCTGCCTGACTGGCAGTGAAGAAGGAGTTCTGTAAGGAAGGGGAAGTGAAATTTGAATGGTTTCAGTGAAACGTGTACATTTGAGAGTTCACCTGCATGAGGGAAAGTCCTTGGAGTAGAGACGCTGAACAGAGGGCTCGCACGCCTGGCTCCCGGCAGGTTGGCAGACATTAGCATCCATCTAAGGTGGCATTGAACTAACAGGCAGGCTTTGCCTTTTTCTAAGAAGAAAATAAACCAGTCTTGTTTCAGTCCTGATAATTAGTCATTTAAAACTTAGCTGTCTCCAGAGCACAACCTTTCTCACTAGCAATTAATATTTTAGTCTGTCTCTCTGTTTTATGAATCTTTGTCATCAAGATCAGGCGTACCTCCCTCTTCAGAGACTAGAAATGAAGTGCTTATGTTTCACAAGACACTATATTTTAATGTAGCTTGGTTTTTGCCTCTTCTGGCATTAATCACACTTGGTGGATATACCAAAATCAGTCTGGCTTTATTAAGGCCACTAAACCCACAATACATGGGCTCATGCCTTGGGTACACCCTTAACACATAGTAGCAAGTTTTTACAACTAGCTTACCGTGGACTAAAAAATGCACAAGTAGGGTTGAACACTTTGGGAATAGGTATTTTTGAAAACAATTTTCTTGAGAGCGATTTCTTTTCAACATGAAAAAGTTAGGTTGTGTTGTCAGCCCATTTTTTAAGGCAGTAAAAACAGGAGGAGAGAAAGCTCAGACCAGACACGCCTGTGTTTTTTTTCATCAAGGTAGATGATATCTGAACTTTGTGAAGGTGTTGATTGTGTCATGCAGCAACGAATGTTCTTAAATGTGTATTTAGCTACATCAAGTAGGACTATATGGGCTCTATAATTGTCTTAGGTAGTATACACTTATGAAACCCAGCCCTGTGGAGCTGTACTGAAAAAAATTAAGCACATTTGATCACGAAGCTTGATTCCCTATAAATTACATAGGGATAAATGCAATTTAAATTTCACAAAGAAATTTAAAAATTCACTATCACAAACAGTGTATGGGAGTGTTTGCAGCAAAGGTTGCCATCAGCACTTAGCAGCAGCTTCAGGTACAACTTCCAATACTAGAAATCATCCTGCTGGTGCAATGCAAAGTGCTGGAGAATATGCCAGTTCCTGGACTGTCACCGAATTACCAGCTGGTTTCTGATGGGCAGGGGAGACTTTGCTGTGATTCTCCCCCCTCCACAGACCTGGTGCCCATCTATAGCTTTCTAGACTATAGCCCCAGTGACTGAGCTCTGCAGACAGCAGAATACAGAGACTTTTATTTTGTAAGCTGACCTAAAACTGATGGTAATGAGTCATTTCTCAATGTACCCAAACCTGGGTCGATAAGTAGTTCACTTGCCAACAGGTGGCCCATATAAAGGTAGTGATTATTCCCCAGTAAATTGTTCCTTTCCTTTAGTTCAGGGAAAAATGAAGTCACATTTTTAGGAATAAATTGTCAAGTGAAAAATGAAAATGTTTTTCTCTGCCTTAATTTTTTTAATTATATCAAATAATTCCCAGGAGTAAAATTAAAAAGTCTGACTGTGACACATTAAAAAGGAGGAACATTTGAATCTGAGAGAAACATGTTTATCAACAGCATTTTAAAGCAAGAAGCTTTCAAAACTGATGCACTTCCATGAAAGACGTGGCTTCAAAGAAATTGTGTTTTCTGAAGTATTGCCTGGGCACCAGCATTGCTATTACTGCTCTCCATCTTTTTTGCCTCCTTCTCTGCTCTCCGTATTTTTAAATTAAAATGGCTCGGAAGCATCAGCATGTAACTCCCATGGCTCAAAAACACCCGCAGGATCAGGCCCGACCACAGACTGAGGCTCAGAGGTCTGGTTTCCAAATCCCAAATACACTTAGGAGCTGAACCAGGCACAATGGTGCTTGCCCTGGCTGATGCAGAGCCATCTCTGGATATAGACCAGCACAATCCTGGGCAGCTTAGGAGCTTTATTAAAAAAATATGAGGTGCTAAGGTTACTAGGATTTAAATAGGTTTTGTGGACCATACAAATCAGACTTAGGTGCCTAAATCTTGCACCTGTATTTCTGTGGACTTGGGCATACTGTACTAGTGAAAGACCTGCCTGCACAGTAACCAATGCATTGAAAATGGCCAAATTGTTCTAACCATGGGTATATATCACGGTCTTTGTGGGATAGAGAGAAACCTGTGTCCCACTGAATAACACAACTACATAGATAAATACATCTGCCTGAATGTTTGTCCTTTTTTTTGGAAAATAAATCTGTCAAACTCAGATTTGGAACATTTCTTACGGTGATTTGCAGAGTTTCCTACAGGGATCAGCGTTTTTTGACAGTTCCATCAACAAAATGGTCATGAATGCAAATCATGGCAAATAATCAGTGGACGATGCAAAGGTTAATGGAGTTGTAAAAAAAACAATGACAAGGAACCAATGGTGTAGCACTCAGTAGGTGGGATCTACTCAAAAGGCAGCTGGGACAGGGCTGAATGTAAGGTTGAGGCATTTAGGAGTAAGAAACACAAGGTGTGCCTGCTGCATGGGACATAACCTCAGCAAGTGGTGCTTCTGGAAAGGATTTGGGGTTAGAATTGACCAAAAAAACGCCACATGTTTTGCTAGCAGGAAGGTGTGGAGAAACAGGCCTTGGTGATACAGAGACATGAGGAAAAGAGTGATGATCTTCATCCTTGTATATAACAAGGGTGAAAAAGGCTGAAAGCCTAGAGAACTGTCAAAAGGGCCACAAAAACAATTTTAAGTGAAAAAATGATTGATTGTGAAGGAATTTAGGAGTTCAGCCTGCAAGTTTTATTAAAAAAGGGGGAGTTGTGGCCTGATTATACAATTTAAACATCATCATAAGGCAAAAACGGAGGTCTTGAAAGACTCCTTAGTCTATCAGAGAAAGGTTTAAGAAGTAATCTTAGCTGGAAGCAAAAGCCAGACACACCCTCGTGAGAAATACAGCACGCTGGCTTGTCTGAGGGAGTGATCAACAAACAAGCTCTAAAGGGAAGTGATGGGGTCTACAGCTCTTTGATTCCTTAAAATCAAGGTCCTTCTGGAAGATACTATTTACTCAGATAAACGTTATAGGACTCAATGTGCAAATAACAATAAAATGTAATGGCCCATGTCATATACCATCACTCGTATTAAATGGTCTGATGGAGTTTCCAGCTTTAAAAGTCAATGAATTAACTACTCTCAGAGTCCCAAAGTGTCCTATTTAATTGTGCTCAGAGAGGAAGCCCATTGCCTTGCAGTTGTGGTTATTAGCATGGTCATCTCCTCCTGTATGTCTGCATTTACCACTCTCTGCCTGTGTCCAAATGTATAATGAGGTTTCTGAGACTTGCCTTCCTCTTGCTGACTTGCAGGGCTGTGCAGGCCACTTGCTCTAAAGCAAGTTTTCTGCCATAAGGGAGTGATTCTCTTCGGCTTTTGTGACGTCCTGTTGTAATAACAGAAGAAACAAACATCTCAGACATTGTACCACAAGCAGCAGGCAACTCAGAAGCTTGCCAGATTGTGCTTTGCACAAGAGAACAAGAATTGGTCCCTGCTGATGCTAAAGCATATGTATTATTTCCTACTCAAGAGTTACTGTGAAGGCCTAGAGGAGTCAGGGGTTGTTATCAGAGGGAAACCGTGTCTGGTGCTTCTCATGCATTTGCCATCTTTCACCGTGGACTATGGCACCTGGCACTTGCGCTGTTCAGGAGCAGATGGATTAACTGAGGAATGACTGAGAGGGAGGAGAGGACTTAGGAGGTGGTAACCTCTTGCTTCATGACAGTATCTTCCCTTTCCCAGTCCTGTGTCATCTCCTTCCTCTACCTTTTCAATGAGGAGACAAGCCTCCCTAGGGTCTTCAGGTTTTGAGGTGCTTGGTGGCATCTGTTCATGTTACTTCAACATCCTGTGCAGCAGCTCTCGGTGCCAGGGTGATACAGGCAAGTGATCCTCCACTGCCTACACCCAGGATGCGCCTCTGGCAGTATCAGTGTTCAGTCTGGTGTGGCTCATTCATCTGCTTTTCTGCAGCCTTAGTCCCAGTTTGAAAAATGAACTTGCAGAACAGCTACAGGAAGACAAAAGAGAGGGGTGGGATTCTCATGGTAGCAAATAGCTTCTAACTAGTGTCCTTGTTCTTCCTTTTCCCAGGCTTTATCAAGCTGTGAATGAGTTTGACACCATGACTGCTGAGGACTCCACTGCAAGGATGAGCAGCGATTCCTCCAATGTGGCTACCACGAAAGTACCTGAAGGTGTTGCCGGTGCACCTAATGAGGCAGCTCTGCTCGCCCTCATGGAGCGCACTGGATATACCATGATCCAGGAGAACGGGCAACGCAAGTATGGCGGCCCTCCTCCAGGGTGGGAAGGCCTGCACCCTCCTCGGGGCTGCGAAGTCTTTGTGGGTAAAATCCCCCGCGACGTCTACGAAGATGAGCTCGTCCCTGTGTTCGAGACCGTCGGCCGCATCTACGAAATGCGCCTGATGATGGACTTTGATGGGAAGAACCGCGGCTATGCCTTCGTGATGTACACGCAGAAGCATGAGGCAAAGCGTGCCGTCAGGGAGCTGAACAACTATGAAATCCGCCCTGGCAGGCTGCTTGGTGTGTGCTGCAGTGTGGATAACTGCCGGCTCTTCATAGGAGGCATTCCCAAGATGAAGAAGAGAGAGGAGATCCTGGAAGAGATCGCCAAGGTGACGGAAGGTGTGCTGGATGTCATTGTGTATGCCAGCGCCGCAGACAAGATGAAGAACAGAGGCTTCGCCTTTGTGGAGTATGAGAGCCATCGAGCAGCAGCTATGGCCAGGAGGAAACTCATGCCGGGAAGGATCCAGCTGTGGGGACACCAAATTGCTGTTGACTGGGCAGAACCAGAGATAGATGTGGACGAAGATGTCATGGAGACTGTTAAAATCCTCTATGTAAGGAATTTAATGATTGAGACCACAGAGGACACCATTAAAAAGGTCTTTGGGCAGTTTAACCCTGGCTGTGTAGAGCGGGTGAAAAAAATACGTGATTATGCCTTTGTGCACTTTACAACCAGGGAAGATGCCATTCACGCCATGAACAACCTTAATGGTGTCGAACTGGAAGGCTCATGCCTGGAGGTTACCTTGGCCAAGCCAGTAGACAAGGAGCAGTACACTCGCTACCAGAAAGCAGCAAAAGGAGGGGCCGCAGCAACGCCTGAAGTAACTCAGCAACCTAATTATGTTTACTCTTGTGATCCGTACACGCTAGCGTATTATGGATATCCGTACAATGCCTTGATCGGGCCCAACAGAGATTACTTTGTGAAAGGTTAGTAAGCTCAATTAGGGAATGTGATGGGCAGGTTTGATCTCAGGCTGGTACGACTCAAGGAGCCAAAGGACAACTGGTGCTATGCACTTCGTTCTTAAACACTCTTTTATAGGTCTTTTTGCCATATTTCTGTTCAGTCTTATTTTAATTCATGACTATACAGAGTGCATTTATCTATAAATAATTGCTCATGTACAGGTTAGTATGAGAGAGGCATCAAAAATATGGTTAAGAATGAGCTAACAGACCAAGCACGGGATGGGGAAGAGAGGGATCTGGTTTTTATGAGTGCTGTACTGAGTCTGAGCAAGTCCAAGGACTCCAGTTTCTGATGCCTCTTTCCAAAGAGCTGCATCGTAAGTATTAGAGATTGTGACAAAGTGCTCCCTTTGCCTTCTCTGGCGGTGTGGGTACAGTGACCTGGTCATCCAAAGGAAGGGATGTCTGGGAAATTCTCAGTGGGGAGCTCTCCAGGTGTTATTTGCCTTTTGCATTAAAATGGCAGTAGTGCTGTGTCCTTTATAAAGTCATTTGAGAACTACGAGCAGAAGGAATCACATGAGCGCAAAATAATTCTTTTATTGTGTATACTTTAATTAGTTATTGGTTATAGTCATTAAAAATTAACCAAAAATCAGTTATTCATAAAAATCCCTAGCAGCTATAACTGGTGTTATAATTACAATTATCCTGTACTTACAGGAATTATAGTTTCCTGAAATGTAATGTGTATTTCCATAACAGGCAGTTTAGCATGAATATATTCTTAAAGCACTCATGTAAACCAAGAAATATTTTTAACCCTAGTTGATCAAGAATTTAGCTTCTTCTCAACTTCTAGATTTGTACTTACAATGAACTACAAAGGAGTTAACTGCCAATGTAAGTGTTCCATTAGGCCATCACGGAGTGCATGAATACTGCAGTGTCCAAGGTACTGTCGTAACATGAGTGGAGTTGCTAAGATAAATAAAGGCAATATTTTTGGAGTTGGGGTATATTCACATTACTAATAAAACAGCAGAGAAAACAAACGACACTAGTAAAAATATATGCAATGGTGGGACAAAGTTGGCTAAAGGCCAGTGCAACTTCAGACCATGTCTGCAGGGTCCCATTGTGGCCAGCCGAGAGGCTGGGTCTCCTCTGGAGGAGAGCAGAGAGCAGAAACTGTTCCTACTGCATAAAATCACCTGGAGGAGCCCCTCTCTCTCTGCTGAGTGTATGATACCCATAACACTGGTCATGGCAGTTGCATCAGTATAAATAAACAGTTAATGTACAGTCAGAAACATCAAGAGACAAACTTGCGTAGGCTTACTGAGTGCTTCTAAGGCCAAACTCTTCTGTTTTCCTAAGCGAAGTCACTCAGGCTCAGATCAAACTAACTTGAGCAGCCTCATTTCTAAGCACATGGTGCCCGATCTCAGCCTGGGGCTGTTTGTGCTCCCCATAGGGCTGTTGCTCCCCGTTATTCACCATCCTCTTCTGTTGTTATCATAAGCAGGCAGCATACGAGGCAGAGGGCGAGGTGCAGCTGGCAACAGAGCCCCAGGCCCCAGGGGCTCCTACCTGGGAGGATACTCCGCCGGCCGTGGCATCTACAGCAGGTACCACGAAGGCAAAGGCAAACAGCAAGAGAAAGGATATGAGCTGGTACCCAACTTGGAGCTACCTGCGGTCAATCCAGTGGCTATTAAGCCAGGTGCAGGTTAGTATGTGCAATGAGGGGAGGAAAGCAGAGGTGGGGAGCCAGCCCTCACTCCAAGCCCTGTGTTAGGCGTGTGGGGACCCCTCCAGGGCCAGCCCACAGCTGTGGCAGTGGGGTCAGCCCTGGGGCCAGGGCTCAGCGCTCTGCTGTGCCAGATACCTCCTGGCCCTGGCCGGGCTTTCTGCACACAAGAAGCACACAGCAGGACAGGGCCAGGAGCCCTGGGATGAACATGTGGGAGCTCTACAGGCCAAATTAAAAAGGGTTGAAGCTGTGCCCACCCCTCCTGTCCCCTTTTGCACCTCCTCATGAGGAGGCAGACTTTCTTTTTTGTCTAGTCATGTACACTAGAGCATGGTGACTAAGAGCATTCTTCCACTCTTTTAGTTTCTTCAGTGCTAATTTCACCCTGGGAGATTCCCACTCCAGATTTCCAGCCAGGCTAGAGCTCTCCCTTGCTTAGTTCATGTTTCTGCAGTGCTACAAGGCTGGGAAAAGGACCTGGGGCTTTCCCATTGCAGGAAAGTCCCTGGCTGAGGCAAGCTCCTCCATCACTGTCAGCAGCATGGGGAAGGAGCAACGCCACTAGCCCTTGGGGTCCAGCTTCCAGCAATGCAGAATCTACAGGAGGGTTCTCAGCTCTGCTGGGCTGCAGGGAGCTGGCCCAAGGGCCAGGGCAGGGATTGTTCCCTTCTGCCACATCCTCATCTGAGTATCCAGCCTTTGCCCTTCCAGGTGAACGGGATGAAGGCTGAAGCCCTGCAATTCCTCAAGATCCTGTTTGGGAAAAGTTTTATTTGGAAAAGTAGCCTGAGGAAGAAGGTCCTTGCAGGTGATGGGGGCAAGCCCTCTTGCAAAAGTCCTCAGGTCTTCTCCCCTTTCCTCACTCCAAGTGAATTGTAATTGCAGGACCTGAGTGGTGTTTAATAATAGAGCTGCAGTGGTTTCCCAAAACGTGCTCCATACTGTCAGTGGAAACTACAGCTTGCATCTAATGAAGGCTGTGAAGAGTTCTTCATAACAGTTGGATAAGACAATGTGAGAAGAGGTCTAGAAACAAAGGAAGGCTGTTAAGATTAGAGCAGTTTCCAAAGGAAGACCAGACTTCCTGAGAAAACTACCCACTGACAATCAGAAAATATTACCACTATGTGTTTGTAAAGATACTTCAGGAATTCCAGGTATTACTAAAGGATGCTTGAAAAGTGGGCTTTGAAATGCACACCTATTAGTGGCAGTTCATTCAACTGCCAAACAAGAGCCTGAAGCTCAAGTCTAAATGCTTCTACACTTCAAGCCTGTTGAGATTCAGATTTCTTTATCAGGTCTTCCCCTCTGGTATGGTTCCAGCACACCCTCTCAGCACAGAAGCACCTGGTCTGTTTCCCCAGCTGCCTCAGATGATCTAGTAAGAGATACCACATGCAAGACTTACCTCTTGTTAAAAGGGTATGACTCTGAAAGCACATTACCAGAACAGAGGAATAGAGATATCCTGGCGCTTCAAAGTTTCCTACCATTTAGAACAACCTTAAAGCTCATTTCTTTGCAAATGGTTAGAAAACTCCTGAGAGGTCACCCAAATACCCCAGCTGCCTGTTACTGCTTTTCTGCCAGAATTTACCACAAAATGGAGCGTGTGAGCTCTCTGCCTTTGCTTCGGTGAGAAATTATCCAGGTTATTTAAACCACTGATAAAACTGTTTTGAGCTGACCAGGTGGACTTGATGTAGGAGAACTGGAAAAGTTCATGGATGGAGGTCTGCTTGAGGAAACAGTGGTAGTCCACTGGTAGTGGAAACATCACTGCCTGAAAGATACCTGATCAGATCCCTTGTTGCAGTCTCCAGGATCAAAACAAGAGTACTGCTTGCTGACACCAGTGCTTCCCACATTGCACACTTCCACATCGCAAGTTTCACCCCAGTGAAAGAAACCCGTGTGCATGTTTGGTTTAATTTCTGACTTACTGGCTGTACCTCCCATAGATGCCAACATCACCTCTTAGTCTCCTCTTTATTACTCTGTTTTCCTTGTGAATAACCTTACTGTTGAAAGGCTCAAGAGCTGAATGAGGAAGTGTGCACTATGAGACAACAATGGAAATCACAGCATCATAGAACCATTTGGGTTGGAAGGGACCTTTCAAGATCATCTAGTCCAACCCCCTGTTGTGGGTAGGGACTTCTTTCACAGGTCAGGTTGCTCAAAGCCCCATCCAACCTCAACTCGAACACTTTCAATGATGGAGCATTCACAACTTCTCTGAGTAACCTGTTCCAGTGTCTCATCACCTTCATCATAGAGCATTGCTTCTTTATGTCCAATCTAAATCTACCTTCTTTCAGTTTAAAACCATTTCCCCTTGTCTTATCGCTACAGGTGCTGCTAAAAAGTCTATCCCCATCTTTCTTATAAACCCTCTTTAAGTATTGACAGGCTGTAATAAGGTGTTGCTAGAGCCTTCTCTTCTCCAGGCTGAACAACTCCAACTCTCTCAGCCTTTCTTCAAAGGAGAGGTGTTCCATCCCTCTGATAATTTTTGTGGCTCTCCTCTGGGCCCACTCCAATAGGTCTTTCTCGTGCTGAGGACTCCAGAGCTGGACACAGTACTCCAGGTGGGGTCTCACCAGAGAGGAGTAGAGGGGCAGAATCGACTCCCTTGACCTGCTGGCCATGCTGCTTTTGATGCAGCCCAGGATGTGACTGGCTTTCTGGGTTGTGAGCGGAAATTGCCAGCTCATATCCAATTCTTGTGATTGTTGGGAATGTTCAGCAAAGCACGTTTCTTCCCTAAGCAGTGCTGTGAATCTCCATTTTGGACCACGTACAAACTCACCATCTCTGAACACCATCATTCTGACCAGAGTGTTTTCCCTTTGTCTGAAAGAACATAGCTCTAATTATTTTGTGTTGTCCAATTTGGCATGATGGAGAATTCTCTAAGGAGCAATTGTGTTTTTTTGGTGTCATTAAATAGATTGATCCTGTAGCAGAGTTAGGATAAAACATATTTAGGCAAGTTAGTCCTGGGAAATGCATAATGAGATGATGTTTCGCAGGGTTGGCTGAAGGACGGCACATAGACTGGACCAGTTGTTGCCTGCAACTTCTGCAGCACAAACCACATTTCCTTTCCCAGAGCAGTTCTGCCTATGGCAGCTACACATCCCTTGATCTCTGCAGCTGGAGCAGGGGCCCCACCAGGACAGTAGGCGTTCCCACCCATCCCTGTGCTCAGGCCATGCTTTTGGCCAGTGGGGAGGACAGTGGTGGTCAGAAGGAGCTGTGTAAATCCAGGTCACAGTTCCCGGTCCCCAGCAGTGCTCCAGCCCTGGGACGCCCAAGCCAGGAGCATGGGGGGGAAGGCTGGGCAGAGCAGGCAGCACCGAGCCCGTCACTGTGTATCAGCCATGGTGCTCCCACCCATGGGGAGGGCAGAGGTGCCCCAAGTCCCCCGTCAGCAAACAGGGCTACCCGCCCTGAGGAGAGCAGTGTAGGACCACTGCAGGAGAGCTGGGGCAGCCAGGAGGGAGAGTTCTTTGAGATGAGGTCCCGGAAACCCGTTCCCAACGCACCTGATGTGTCTGGTCTCTCCTAGTGGCCATCCCTGCCATCGGTGCCCAGTACTCCATGTTTCAGGCCGCACCACCAGCCAAGATGATGGAAGATGGCAAAATCCACACTGTTGAACACATCATCAACCCTATAGCCGTCCAGCAGGACCCAGCTAGTGCAGCGGCAGCAGCAGCGGCCGCAGCTGTAATACCAGCTGTCTCAACGCCTCCTCCCTTCCAGGTGAGTTCAGCACAAGTCCTGCTTCCTGTACATCCCACTTCCCATATGTCCTGCTCTGCGTACTCAGGGTGGGGGAAAGTCTGGCCTCTTGCCCTGTTCCCGTTCAGGAGATGCTGTCGAGGATGTTATGGTGCCCAACACCCCTGCAGTTCACCTGCAGTTTGGACAGCTGCTCTCCCACTGTGGGGGACCCAAATCTGTGAGGGAGGGAGGGTACAGCCCCCCATGATGCCATAACTCTCATTCAACGGGGCACGTGCTGCCTACCCTCTTGTTATCACCTCCCCTTCTAAGGGGTTTGCAATTCAGGGAGTGGAAACGGGATATCACAGCAGTTTAAGCACTTTTTTTGCAATCTGAACCCGAAGCTCTCCTTCCAGGGCCGCCCCATCACACCGGTGTACACTATGGCTCCCAAAGTGCAGCGGATCCCCCCCGCCCGG